>NC_057753.1:14033544-14110320 GCF_004010195.1 Chiloscyllium plagiosum
GCATTCACTTACAATTCTCCAGGTTTCAAGGATCAGCTGAACACTCGTCCACACTAACATCATTAGTGCGAATAAGTGTGAAAGTATGCAAAACTGTAACTTGGTCAGGTCAATTGCACAGCAAAGGCATTTGAAAAAAAAGCACTCAGATCTGTGTTTCTGTGCTATCGCTTGAGATTCTGTTCTGTTAATCCTCTCCTGCTAAGTCATGTTAAATAAACTTAGAAAAGTCAAATTTATTAAAGCTGGGTGGAGGTTCACAACAGGTTATTCTCAATTCTTCCTTGCTCACTCACCATCCTATTAGAAGAAAAGTTTACTTTTTATTTCAGAACACATTGCATTTAGGTACTTAATATTGGCACCATAAGACAATAAGAAATGGGAGTTGAATTATGCCGTACGTCCAACGATTGTGTTCTGCCATTTGGTCATAGTTGATACGTTTCTATTTTCCTGCATTCTCCACATTCCCCTTAATAATCATTAACCTATCTACCGTTGCCTTAAGAATTCTGAACTTGGCTTGACAAGACAATCGGTTCCACAGATTCCCCAGCCACTGGCTGAGGAAATAACTTACCACAGTTCTGAGTCTTTGCCTTTTGTTGCTCGACTAGTAGTGGAAAGAAACAGTCTCCACGTCCATTCTATGCAGACCTTTCAGTATTCCATGTGTTTCAATTAGATTGTCTCTCATCCTTCTATACCCACCGAGAACATAACCAGAGTGCTCAAGCATTCCCCGTATGATGTAACACTTTATATACTGAAGTGATTCAGGAAGTTATATTTAGAAATTGTGTTTAAAAAATTGCTTGCTTTTACAGTGATGCATACACGCTAAAACCTAACTTGCTGTTTATTTATATTTCAAAATACACACATATGAAGTAAGAGACCCGTAGGTTTCCTTGGTGGTCTGTAAGCTTTCCATTTTAATACCCTGTCTTTATGAAATTTATCCCCTTGTTGACTGACAAGGACAGAAATTGAGAATACTCCATTGTCCTGCTTCTGTATCAAGGACCATATTTCAGTCTGTATCGCAGCGTATCCAGTATAAATCATGCCCTGCAGACCAAATGCATGACTCAAAAAGGTTCCTTCGCGGGAGTTGGGAGCTGCAAACGAAACCTGAAAATCTTCTGCTTAGTATTCCAACACCAGAATACTTGGCAACTTGTTAGATCCTCCCAGACAGAATATAAATAATTATCAATGAAGCCTGGCTATAAGTGGCGACCCTTTGTTTCAACATTGCTGGCAGTTGATCGAGTTCTCTATCGACTCCAAGGAATGTCAAGGTGAAAGCTTCAGAAGTTTCAATGATCCTGATGGAGAAAAACTGCTTCACTGCTTTGAGTTGTTGAACATCCGGAACTCTGTATTGGAGAATGGTCACCCGAAGACACGAGGCCGAATTTCCCTGACGTTTGAAGCATTTACCGACTGGGAAAGAGCATCCCTGTCTGAAGATTGTTGTTCAGTATTCATTCATCCGTTGTCGTAGCGTCTGCTTTGTTACACCCATGTACCGTACCTCGGGACATCCTCGGCTGCAGTGTAAGTCATATACGACGTTGGCCTAGTCACACGAGTACCTGTTGCACATTTCAGGTGTTTACACCACGTGTAATGGTGGAATCCATGTCGATATTCGGACAAGTCGTGCTGTTGCTGCCCTTGATATGGCTGCATGGTGTTGTGGTCCATGTTGACCTGAAGGCTGGACAGTTTGCTGAGAACAATTATCTGTTTGAGGTTTGGCGATGTTTAATGACGAGAAGTAGAGGCATAGGGAAGGGCTTGGCGAGGTGCTCATCCAACTCTGACTGAATTACCTGAGAAGATTAATGACAGTGATGGTCAATTCCAAGTTCCCACACAACGCAATTTGTACACATACAATTTAATGGGTCCACACATAAGGGCTAAGTTTGCAACATAAATCTGGGCATCATGAAAACAGAGAAAAGACTGGTGTAATATAAACAGGGACAGTACATGATGCAGAATGAAACATTAAGAGGCAAGCCCAAGTGAAATAGAATTTTTTTTTCAGTATTTGATTATTGCACATCACTCTTAAGCCCAGGATTAATGTCATGGAGAAGGAAGTGATGCGAACAACATTCTTGAACTGACAAAATCTCTCTGGCACTCAAACAGGTATAGAATATGAATATGAACAGCTCTGCCTGGCAACAGCGAAGAAGGTGCCATATAGGTTTAAGTCGGGAAGATCTGTCACTTGGAGAAGAGCTTCTTCCTCTCCATATGCAAAGCCACACTAATCCCTAAAGTTAGTGGAGATTCCAGGGACGTTTCTGGAGATTCCAATGCTGATCGAAAAATGCTCGTGAGTTATTGCAACGTGTTTTGTACATGGCATACACTGCTGCTGCTGTGATGTTTGGGAGCATGTTGAAAATAATGAAAAAAGATATTAATCATATAAATTCCTTATTTTGCAAGGTTTCAACTGCATACGTGCTCCTGAAGGTGAATTCATCAGCTAAGTGAAATGTTTTCTGTCGCATTCTCGTGAGTTATTGCAACGTGTTTTGCACATGGCATACACTGCTGCTGCTGTGATGTTTGGGAGCATGTTGAAAATAATGAAAAAGATATTAATCATATAAATTCCTTATTTTGCAAGGTTTCAACTGCATACGTGCTCCTGAAGGTGAATTCATCAGCTAAGTGAAATGTTTTCTGTCGCATTCTTCAGTTTTGCAGTGCAGATGGGAGGTGGTGAACAGGTAGTCACAGGAAACTAAAGTAGCTACTCACCGCATAGGGCCAAGGTTCTCGTCTGCTTTTTCAGCCACGGCACTGATATGAATGGACTGTGAACATTTATAGTCAGTGCAAACCCCAGATGTAGAAAGTCATGGATTCAGCTGTGGCAATGCCGTTAAATGAAAATGATGTCCTTGTGGTATTATTGCAGGACATTTAAAACTACGAACCATGAAATATTCGAATTCCCCACAGCAGATGATTGAAGTTGGATTTGAATTTCGAAAATTTGTAAATAAAAGCAGAGGCTGGTTACATTTTCAGAAAATAATTTGACTCCTGGCTGCCCATAGCCATCTCTCTTCTGCAGGCCAAGACTGCGATGCAATAAAGCCATCTCGCTGGGATGAGTGCAGGACAAAAAAAAGAAGATGTTTGACGTCATCCAAAACAAAATATCGCATATGATAGGCATCATGTGCAGAAGCAGTCACTCCCTACACAACAGAGACTGGAAGAATATTTCTGTTGAATTCTGGCACCATTATTTCAGGAATTGCAACGATTATTTGGACCGTTCTGAAAGACTGGGATTCGCAGCCAGTTTGTAACAGTGAAAACCGTGGTGCAACAGGTTGCTTAAATAATATTTATTGTCCGTTTTCATTATTCTCAGTATTACCTCCAATCTGTTGACTAAACAATAAGTAACAATTCTATGAATGAGATTGTCGACATCAAATTTAGGCATGTATAAAATGTAATAGGACTGTGTTTGTAAGCAGATGTCTTGCTTCACTATTTCACCGAAGCAATATCGGACTTATGTCATGGACACTTTCTGTAATGTCTCTCCCTCCATTTATGTACCTTTGAAGGACACAAATTTTTCAAGTGGTCTAACGGGGTCCAACCGATGTGTGATTGTTTGGCAATTACTTGGCGAATGACACTTTGGAGGAGATCAGGGTGGTAAGGTGTAGGTACGTGATTATTCATGATCATATTGAATCATGGAACTGTCTCAAATATTCGACAGAACTTCCATGTTCATATTTCCCATTTGTGAACGCTTGTGATTTGCGAGTGGACTGGAAAGATATGATAATCAGTGAATACATATGTTGATCTAAAGATTTGAGCTGATGAAGTCCTTTTACTGGAAAAGATAGAACAAGGACATTACGTCATGGATTTCCTTATGAATTATGAAAGGATTCAATGTTATAGGTGTGGAACCACTTTTTGTTTTGAGTGTCAGTCCAGAAGAAAGAACAACCACTAAAGGACAGAAATCGGAAAAGAACCCTGGGGGGAGAATATTTCAATATTTGTATACAGTGGTGCATGAGAATTTGGAGATCATAAAGAAGTGGAGTGAACCGAGAAGCAAAACTGGAGTAGGAAGAAATGACTGGAGAGGCAAAGGTTCTGATGCCTATATTTCAGTAAAGTTTGAAGGGGGATTCAATCGAGTGGAATAAAAACGCATGTTGTCTGTTAAATAGACTGACCCTTTTCTGAAAATTGTTGAAGATGTAAAGATCTGTGAAGAACAGGGCCAAACAACACCGAAGACGACAAATCATTTGGTTTTAGAAAATTGGACTTGCTAGAGATACGTTAGACTTTTGAATAACTATAAAACTACCGTAGAAGTGTATGAAACAGAAAACTAAAGACATCTGACAGATTTTCGGACAAAGTTGCAAGAGGGAAAATCTTCAACTTCGGGAAAGTAGATGCGAAAAAAGGAGGCAATTTGTTACAAAAATTAAAATGAACATAAAGTTGAAAAGCACGACCGCCTTCATGCTCAAAAAAAGTATAAATGGATCGAGACAATCAAATATCCTCACGCAGAGAGGAATTTTATTCTTCCATGTTCCCACTGCGAGATGACATATTCGAAATTTCTAAACTCGATTTGTTCCAATATTTATTGGATTAAATTTTGAAAGTTATCAATGAATCCATATCTGCCTGTATAAAACAAAATCGATAATCTTCCTCGTGGAATCATGTTACAGTAATGAGTCAGTAAATTTCAAAAGCTCATGTTAAGACAATTATTACGAATAAAGAAAATAATCCTGAGATTAATGTATTTCCTCTCTAAAATATGAACTATCAGTTTAAAAAATCCTAACAGCAACTTTCAGTTGGAAGTTAGTTAAAGTACGTACTGGAACAACAAATGATTCCAGCAGCAGTGGAAAATGTAAGGGCAATGAAATAATTTGATTAGAGCTAGAAACAATGGGATTATACATTATGGCGAGCAGGACATAATTCTATTCTGTCATATGGTATGATTTCTATTGAAGTCTAATAATATATTGCTTTAAAAAACACACGTCTGAAAACTATGTTACTAATAAATTCCACTCTTCACAGAGAAACAGTTTGGAGAAAGAGATGACTGTGAACAAACCTATTGTGCGTGTGCATGTTTTCATTTCTTTGTGCGATGTACACACCACTCACTGAGTCAGTTTTCAATGTCCATCCATAGCTTCAGTTAAGAAGGTGATGTTGAGCTGCCTTCATAAACCATATGCATCCACTTTGCCAGGAAAGAGCAATTCATTGAATTTGACAATAGAAAAATGGGGAGTGATTGGTCCATCACGTCCACACTGACATTCCGAAGAGCAGCCCATCCAGACGCACCCTTCCACTCTATGCCAGTAACCGTGGATTTCCTATGGAAATCCTCCGAGTCTGCAACACCTATGGACGATTTGTTATGGCTTATTCACCAAGCCTGCACGTCTTTGGACTGTGGCATGAAATCAGAGCAAATGCTGGAAACCCACGTCGCCACAGGGTGAATCTGCAAAGGCTACTCCAATAGTCGCCCGAGTCTGCAGTCCAACCGAGGTCCCTCGGTAGATTATGAGAAGTGAGACAATTGAACAATGGGATGGGAAGAGGAAGGAAATGAGGAAGGGAAAGCTTGAAAAATTAAGGAAGGCGGGGCACTGCAATGAATTAATGAAAAAATGATTGAATATGAGACGACAACAATGGGATGTTAAAATAGCTTTTATAACTGATAACATGGTTTGGAATCATATTGAAAAGCGAAGCCGTTTGCATAGTTCAACAGTCCTTTTGTGTTGGCAACACAGAACTGTCAAAGTGAAGAATGAGCCTAACATAGCTACAATGGTTCAAACTGAATTCAGAAGTACTACCAACTGAAGCTAACTGACAGGGAAAGACATCAGGGAACTGTCTCTTCTTGCACTACTTGAAGAAAATTCTGAAGCTGGTGAAGGGATATATTAGCACATTTTTAAGCTCCTCACGGAATCTTTTCTGCGCTATGATGTAGATGAACACGTTGTTACAGGAACTGAGCATTTGGAGCATGAAAATGGACTCCTGAAGGATATACTGCGGGTCTTTGAAGTCCAGTCCACCGAAGTAGACTTCACCTGAAATCTGCACATAAAAGAAGCGGCCAACATACGTGGCCCACAGGAAGAGGAAACTGAGAGAGATTGCAAAGAGGAGAACAATCGACCTTTTGCGATTGGACATCTCCTGGTCTTCATGATTCTCTTTGCCCCGGATCCTCTTGCGTGCTCTGCTGGCTGCTAAAATGTTACTTACAGTCAGGGCATTGAGTAGTAGAATGAGAAAGAACGGGAGAAAGGGGACAAAGACATGATGCAGCCAGTCGTAGGCTTGCCAAATGGGCGAAACATAATAGATTGGCTTGATAATGCACAACCAGGGTATCCCATTCAGTATGTACAATGGGCTAAAGATGAAGTAAAAAGGGACATTCTTGATGAAACTCAGCGTGCACACGATTCCTATCACCACTGACGCAATTTTCTGAGTGCAATACCTGATCCTCAGGCTCTGGTAGCAGATGGCCACAAAACGGTCGAAGGTGAATGCCACAGTCAACCAGACTGAGCCATCCCGGATTGTATAAATCAGCACGGTGCTGAGCCTGCATGAAAGAGTGGTGGAAAGAGCACTGTCTAGAAAGTAGATTCGGCCGATCCGATTCAAGATGCACCCATTGATGATAAGAAGGAAATCCGTCACTGCTATTGCCACCAGGTAGTATGTGATGCAACAGGAGAGTCCACACCGTCCTCGTAACAGGATTACAATGGCCATCAAATTTGCTGTGAAGGATGAAAAGACCTGTGATCACCAATTGTATTTTTCAGTGAATCTTTAGCAGTAGTCCTCGAACTATCCTCATCCATATTGTTCATGTTCCATACAGGTACCACCTCTAGACTTCATATATTGTGAATGTAAGGCTAGTTACCTGACATTGCATGTTGGATTAAATATTTGCCAATAGAAGGCACATTGGATTCATTTTCCAGCACAGACTCTTTTCTTTCTTCACAATTCTAAAGATTTTGGCTGGTTATCAAACGTAACGTTATCCCAACTGGGAGCTGCCCAGGCCCGTATTCATAAAATCTAACTATTCATTCATAAACCGTACAGTCACTGAAGTACAATAACGCTCCAATGATTTTCAACCAGGTCTTCATGTTCGCAGTTACATCACAACATTGTGAGTGCAACAATGTTCAGTTGAACATGTACTGCAATACTGAAATAAAGTAAATTTACCCACTGGTAGAAATTGGTTCTCACCTATTATCATATTCTTTAGCACCTCACGGATTTTTTTCATTTCTGGGTTATTCTGGGGAGAAATATTGTAAATTTGTTTTTATTACTATTTTAGACTACACACTGTAGCACGCTGACTATGAGAATATTTTCTCTCACATTTTTATATTAATCCCAGGAAACAAATACAGAAAACACTTAAAAGACATTTGGTCAGATTATCCACACATCTGCTCGCAATCTCGAGCAGACAGGTTGTGTGTCTCGGCCCCTGTCCTTTCAATTAAAATCATTCTGCCTACTCTGTTTATTGTTTACCTGCCTTCTCTGAACAATTGTATAGTAATTTCTTTGTCTTAGTAACTACTGTTTGTGTATGGTCATTGTTTGCCCGAGATCCAATTGTTTTGCCAATGCACTGAAAATTAATGATCAATCTTGGATTGTCAAAATAGCATAAATGTTCAATTTTCCGAAGAGCACTCATTTCAGAGTTATTGCTATCTGGTCCCTTCTGCCTGATGTCCAGAGATCTCAGTGTGTTGTAATAAGATCCTTCTGATTCCAGGTTATTATTTTATATTTAGAAACTTCACAGCTGTTCATATCAGAGCAGAATAGAAACGTCCAGACTTCGGAGGCAGGTAATACTGAGAGTAATATTTCAACTACTCCAGCATCTCTGAAAGAGTTGATTTAAAATATCGGGAAATATTCACTTGAGTGCTTTTGTGGCGTCGAGGCAGCGTCCCTAACTCTCTTACAAAACATGCATATACTCGCTTGAGACTAAATTTATACCAGTCTACTTTTACAATTCGCCAAGACCCAGGTTACTGTATGGCTCAGATGTAAACCGTCATAACAACACAGCTCTATCCTTCCACAGCATTGCTGCCAATGCCCCAAATGTCAACCCGTTTATCCCATAACAATATTTCCAAAATTAATTTAGCCATTTAATCTTATTTGCCCAGTGTCAATTTGCATGTACCTCAGTTAACAATCTTGATAACATTCACAATAAGGTCCTCCACTTTCCATTATCACCAAGCTGCTCACAAACACTCAGCATAATCTCTTTCATTATCCTATTGATATATTCGGACCTTCATTATTAATATTCTCTCCCTCCCATTTCACGTTCCACTCCATTACAGAAGAGATATTCTGGATTTAGGCACTGCTAGGCAACGCAGATTTCGTTTCTTTCAGGATTTGCTGCTGTAAACACAAACTATTTCCATAAGAATGATGATCCCTATTATTACTCCATCTTTCTTTTCACAGTTCTCTTTCCTGGAGAACTTGGCCATGGTGCCTTCGGCAGTTTGCTCATCATTCTTGCGCTTGGCCCTCTCGTCCACTGTGACAGCAGAAAGCGGTACCTACATGATAAGGGTACTGCTGAGGCACCCGCAAAGCTGGATTCTACATGCTTATCGCAGCTTCACTCTCAGTCACATCCACCTGTCGAGGAGAGTGATTGACTCCTGAGCAGTGTTAAAGTATGTTTCTCCCTCCCTGATGTGTGGAAGTCCCCTCAAATCATCAACTCTGATCATACAATTTTCATTCAGCTGACACTGGTTGCACTGATTTCCTACATCTCAGATTGTGTAGCACATCAACTCCTCAGAGATCTGTATTCAATTCATTAAGTTGGATTTAAAAAAAAAATTAAACGATGAATCTTTTAACTGTATTCTTCATTTGTATTAACATTTTCTGATTTATACTAATTTGCCATTGGAAAGTAATTGAAGAAACATTCAGCAATCACCCACCAATTGTAGTGTGATATCACATTTTACCTCTTTTTAGGAATAAACAAGTTAGAACGGTTTGCTGTTCTTTTTTTAAACAAAATTATCTCCAGTTGTGGCTGTTCTTTCCTCGCAAGTCAACTCTTCTCTTTATAAAGTTGCTGACCTGCTTCCAAGTGAATTGATCAGCTGTTCACCACGTTCTCTCTCCTGAGCGTTATGAAGCTGCTGTCTCCCATACCCCGTGATATCATTTATATTTGATGAAAACTATACTTTTGCGAATGATGTCAAGTAAACGTCTTGCAGTAGCTGAAGAAATAGTGATTCCAACTTGTCAACTTGAAGCTAGGAAGTACCAGTAAATATTGACCTGTCAGGGGCAGCCACAATCTGTTGATATTCCAAACCATTGCTCCGGAAAGAACAATTTAAAGTGCAAATTGTAGCAGATTAAAGACACAATAACTAGAAATCCTTACATCTTAACGTTCATCTTTCGAACATTTCCATAGGTAATTGTCAATATCATATTTGTAAAGCAGACTACCCATGAGCGTGCACGAGACTATAATGGGGCTTCCTCCAGAGATCGCATTGTAGCTTAGTGAAATCTGTGTATAAATTTCATATTAAAACATAACTGGTATAACATTTGCATTGTGTATGATTTTCATCTTTCAATAACAATGCTGCAAGAAAATGCTTTTTAGTATAACAATGATACATTTATGTGCTAAATGCACTCAGTTATAATTTAGTATATTATAACAGAACTGAATGCTGAACAACAAAATAAATTAATGTTCCTACACTGACATGCATTATATCACATAACTGCTGCAACAATGAAGAGCAGCATTCAACCCATTACGTTTGGCTTCCTCTATAATGGGTCATCACTCTTCGTGCAATTTTTCTAACTTCTCCATATGGCGATGCGCAATGTTAGTTTAAAAATGAACATTTTTTCCATTGTTAAACCCTTACTTGAACCTGTACTGTGCTGTCAGGTATTGCAATTCAGACTCGCCCACACAATGCATGAATAATTTTTCCTTATATCATTTTTTTCTGCATTCACGAAGTGTTTTATTGCATATTTTCTTCTGACTTGGCCTTGATAGTTTTATGAATAGGATTGTGTTTTCCTCAGAAATCTAATACACCATGAGCCCATAAATATCTGGCACGATAACATTAAAAGTATCTCACAATCGACTTCAAATTAATTTCTAGTAACTCGCCGTTATTGGTCATAAAATGGCATAGCATTGTCAAACAGACGTCTTAATGGTGCAACGTAGTTGCATTTCTTTACGTCTAGGCAATGAGGAACATCAGCAAAACTATCCTTATCAGCAAATGGAATAGAGAAAGCATCTGAAAATCACAAAGCAGAAAGACTTTAGTATATCCATTTCTTACCAGGGGCACCAATCGCTGCGAGAATGGGATAGCAAATGGCAACAACAGGTCCATTCGCCGGTGCATGCATTCTATTACAGGAAGTATCGATTTTCCCGAAGCCGTAGACGTCTTCTTTCTGACACATTTAAGTCTTCCTTCATTTATTCAAAGCGAGTGTCTCCAGAGGATGAATTAGTATATTTCAGTTACAACTCAGTGAACAAACAGAACAACTTACTTTCTGTTAAAATATTTGCAGCATGATTGTATTATCGGAGAACAGATTGAGGCTAATTCTGTGTTTCTCCCCATGCCAGAAGCCATGCATCTCTGCACCTGTTGGTGGGAGATTTTGAGCTGAAGTCTAATCTCAAACTTCAACAAGTTTCTCCTTTCTTTACCATCTTCACAAATATTTCTCGCCTTCATTTGTTACGTTAGTTTATGAATAGGATTGATTATTCAGTGATGTCATGTTCAATGGTTTAATAGAACCTAAATCTTAAACAGTATCAATTTGAAATATTTGAAAACACTTTGAGGTAAATACGAGGGAAAATGAGGTGGACAACATCCAGTGCATGGGAATACTGGGCCAAGTCAACAGCGCCAAACATGCTTCCAATAAGGGACAATTACAAGAAAGATCTCACATTTTCATGCCCAGTTTCGAGATTCTGTTGTAATAGCCGTTGACAAATGTTCAGATGGAACAAAAACATCCTGATGAAGTAACAGCTGAAACGTGGCCTGGAAAATTGGCTCCAAGTGCACTTACGGCAGTGAAATTGTTATTGCAATCTGGAGAAGCAAATGCTTTATTCAATAGGTACTGAGAACTAGCTGTATATGAAGTCAATGAAAATGAAACATAGTCTCGAGCTAGAGCAAGTAAGGCACGACTTAGTGCAATCTAAGTACTAGCATATCGACCTCTGTAATGAACGGGGAAATTGATGTGACCAGCATGCAGTACCTGTTAACTAACGCATTTCCAATTCATATAGCACCAACGGTAGCATAGAAAACTAACACAATGACTTAAATTATTATTGATTCGGAGATGCCGGAGTTGGACTGGGGTGTACCTTCGGGTGACCATCCTCCAAGGTGGACTTCGGGTCAGGCAGCAGAGGAAAGTGGCCGAGCAGAGGCTGATAGCTAAGTTTGGTAAACATCGGGAGGGCCTCAACCGGGACCTTGGGTTCATGTCACATTACAGGTGATCACCATTGCACTACACACACACACACACACACACACACACAGATATTCCTACACACACACATTCTCACATACACACGGACACAGATACACACAGACGTGCACACAGACACCCACACACACCCTTATAGACACACAGACTCCCACACATGCACCCCCTCACAGACTTAAGACAATCTGCACTCACTACACACACACACATGCACACACTTTCTCACACTCACAACCCCCACCCCAGACAGACACACACACACAGACAGACAAAGACTCACGTGCACACATATATTTTGTGTGGTGATTTTTGTTTGGTACTTTCAGAGTTACATTGCACTTTGCTCAAAAACCACACACATTCATGTAGAACTCTGAGCTCAAAAACTGCATGAATTTATGTAACACTCTGTTATCTCACTTTTTAGATTGGAATCAATCTAAACATCAGGTCATAGACAGAGAACACAGGGGGCTAACACCTTCAACATATTGTCTAGCTATCACCATTGTTAACAGCTAACCCGAGAATGCAACATTAAAAAAAGGGTTTTGTGATTTACACATGAAAGAAGTGAAACTATCACTGTATTCTAACAGATGAAAGACTTAACAGACAATCAATTCTTCAATGTATAATTTCAGTTACATCACACTGCAAATTTTTGCTATAAATTCTGTGTTACGATCGAGCCTTCCACACTCACCTGATGAAGGAGCGTCCGTCCGAAAGCTAGTGTGCTTCCAATTAAACCTGTTGGACTATAACCTGGTGTTGTGTGATTTTTAACTAAATTATTATTGTTCACCATACAGAGTAGCGCAGAAAATATCCATTAAAAATCGCAATTGCAATTTGGACAGCACCAACTGTAGCATAGAAAATTAACACAGTCACTTAAATTAGTTAGAGATCACCTTTCAGGGTAGTGTAATAATGCAAAGCAGTACTGTTGTGCATTAATTGTTCAAGATCCTAACATAACAGAATAACCGCAGGGACAGGTTACTGGGAATAAAAAACGGAATCCCTACAGTGTGGAAACAGGCCCTTCATCCCAACTAGGAGAAAGTGAGGACTGCAGATGCTGGAGATCAGAGCTGAAAAAGGTGTTGCTGGAAAAACGCAGCAGGTAAGGCAGCATCCAAGGAGGAGGAGAATCGACGTTTCGGGCATAAGCCAATTCTCCTGCTCCTTGGATGCTGCTTGACCTGCTGCGCTTTTCCAGCAACACATTTTTCAGCTCTTCAGCCCAACTAGCCTACACCGAACCTCCAAAAAGTCATTCACCCCAACCCTACATTTACCACTGACTCATGCACCTAAAATACACGCTTCTGAGCAATGTGGGCAAATGACCATACCCGCACGCCTTCGAGAGAAAGCCCGGAGGAAACCCACACTATCAGTCGCTCAAGGCTGTGATCGAACCTGGAACTCTGGCGCTATGTGCCAGCAGTACTTATCACCAAGCCACCATGCCACAATGCATGGAAGTGCATGACCTAATGTTATATGCCTCACCAATCGTCTGGTCTTGTGTCGTACAAACTCACACATGACCCAATCTAATGGAAATATGGTTCATTCAAGGCCTCATCATTTTCTAGAGAACAGGGCCCTGGAAAAGCAAATCTTAGCAGGACTTATACACTTAATAATAAGGTCCGAGGGAGTGTTGCTGAACAAAGAGACCTTGGAGCGCAGGTTCATAGCTCCTTGAAAGTGGAGTCACGGGTAGATAGGATAGTGAAGAAGGCGTTTGGTATGCTTTCCTTTATTGGTCAGAGTATTAAGTAGTTGGGAGGTCATGGTGCAGCTGTACAGGACATTGGTGAGGCCATGTTGGAATATTGCGTGCAATTCTGGTCTCCTTCCTATTGGAAAGATGTTGTGGAACTTGAAAGGGTTCAGAAATGATTTACAAGGATGTTGCCAGCGTTGGAGGGTTTGAGCGACAGGGAGAGGCTGAACAGGCTGGGGCTGTTTTCCCTGGAGCGTCAGAGGCTGAGGGGTGACCTTATAGAGGTTTACAAAATTATGAGGAGCGTGGATAGGATAAATAGACAAAGTCTTTTCCCTGGGGTCGCGGAGTCCAGAACTAGAGCGCAGAGGTTTAGGGTGAGAGCGGAAAGATATAAAAGAGACCTAAGGGGCAATGTTTCCATGCAGAGGGTGGTACGTGTATGGAATGAGCTGCCAGAAGATGTGGTGGAAGATGGTACAATTGCAACATTTAAGAGACATTTGTATGGGTATGCGAATAGGAAGGGTTTTTGGAGGAATATGGGCTGGGTGCTGGCAGGTGGGACTAGATTGGGTTGGGATATCTGTCGGCATGGGCAGACTGAAGGGTCTGGTTCCATGCTGTACATCTCTATGACTCTATGACTTTAATTCCAGGTTGACGTGGTTTACAGGTAATGACTTCTCTAATGACTATACAAAATTAAAGTCCTCGCAGTAAAACTGGGTTGAAGAGTAAGGAGAGCAACATTCGAACTTCCTCTGTCATTGATGCAGAGCACGTTAGATCCATCTCAACATCAGCTACCTGCATTGTTTCACTTTTTGTAGTTCTCTTTTTAGCATTGCAAATATATTCATTGTTATGTCAAATAGATTTAAGCATCGATCTCTCAAATTTGTCTAACAAATGAACTTCCTTAGATTCACACCCATTTCATCGAGAAAACTCTGATCTACATTTGTAAATAGCAAGCACGAATTCTGAGTGTAAACACTTTGATCGAGATTTCCTTGACTTGAAATAATAGTGATGATGCCAATATTGCTTTGATCTGAAGAATGTTGTTTATTTTAAAGAAATAAACTCAATCATCACAGGAAAGACTTTGCTAAAACTCTCTGAATAGAATTGTCAAGTTATTATGGAATCAGTCCCCAAAACACGTGTTTTTTCTTTCCCAAATTGGCAACCACTTCTTAAAGTTAGAATGCAAAGAGATGTGCATACCATTCCAATCGGAGCAATTAGCGCTTCCCCCCACCCCCACTCGCAATTGCCATGTCGGAGCACGGTTTACATAGCCCAGAAATTATTACCTCAAGTTACTTGTACCGTTTCTTCATGGTTCACAATGACAGCGAGCATGCACCACTTCCAATGTCTAATTCTCTTATATGAAAGAGAACTCTGAACGTACAAATTAGCAGTAGGAGTCGGTATTCTGTCTTTTGCACTATGATTGGATAAAATCTTTTTCCTGTTTACGCAAATATACTTTGGCCCAGATGCTGTCACGTTTCTATCACACGCAAAATTAAAAATGATCTTGCCTTCACTGCTACCTGGGAAAGAGAATTGAGTGATTCGATGACGAAGAGAGAATGTGTGTGTCTTTGTGAATGTGTATGTGTGTAAGAAAGAGAGACGATGTGTTGTAAGTGTGAATGGGATGATGCGTATGTGAGTGTATATATGTGTGTTGCGCGCGTTTGTGCATGTGTATGTGTGTGTGTGCACGCACGTCAGGGAGAGAGTGAGAGAAAGAGACAGAGAGTCTGTCTTATGTCGATCTGAAAAGGGACAGTCACAATTTTTAATTGTATCTGATAGTTTAAGGCTATTCCTTTCAAATTCTAACGGGACTAACATATTCAACGTTTCTTCATAACATAAGGAGTTTCGGTTCTGAAGACCTTCCGTGAAGTTACATTTGTTTTGTTCATACAAATCGACAGTCTCACCCTATGATAAACGTTGTCACGTTGCTATGGATAGATTCCTCAGCTCAAATCCTCAGCATATTCAGTGACTGCATTCCCTCTAACTCAAATGGAGGAATTCACAGGTGGTTGCACAATGTTTACCTATTACACTTTTTTCAGGTACTGAAACAATCAGACCTGAAATGCAGAAACACCAGACAGCATTAAGTTTCGGTTGAATCTCTGACAGGTAACATTCACACCACAGAAAATCTAGGAAATTAAAATCTCCAAAATGGGATCATCAAATCATCGCTCCAGGACATTGACAGCATCTTCGATTGGAGCGAGGTTTATAGTGCGATTACTGGAGTTCATTTATGGAACCACTGCAGTTCTTCAAACATATTAATCTACATCCTGGTGTACACTCACACGTTCTGGTGTTGTAGATGACATCAATTGCAATGTATGGTATGTTGAAAATGTAACATTGTAAAGAATCAGAAACAGAGTGATGGCAGCAATAAAATTGTTATTGCAATATGAAGAGGTAGATGCTCTCGTCAATAAATACTGAGACAGAGCTGTAAAGAAAGGGCAATTACAATGAAACATAGTCTCGTGCTGGAACAATTAAGACAAGACTTAGTGTAAAATACGTACTGGAATGTCTACCTCTGTAAGGAAAGGGAAACCAATGTGACCGGCATGCAATATGTGCGACCTGCAGTAATTCCAATATGGACAGCACCAAGTTAACAATCACTTAAACTGGTTATTGATCACCATTCAGAGAAATATAGAGATATTTCCAAATATAATATGATAAGCACAGATCTACGTTATTGTCGACAAAAATAAAATCTAGCTGACTCTATAGCTGTACATGATCTAATGTTATATCACATTAATTGTCTGAATTTGTGTCATATCAAACTGATATGTCAGGTCACCCAATGTAATGGACATATGCCTCATTCAGTGACACTTCATTTTCTCGAGAACAGAACCCAGGCAGTTGAACTATAGACGTGGATTACTAATAATTACTTTTCTAATGATTGTACAAAATCAAAGTCAGAGTATTCAAGCTAGGTTCACGAGTTGGCAGACCAAAATTCGAGTTCTTCTGTCATTTATTCAGATCACATTAGATCCATCTAAACATCAGATTCCTGCATTGTTTCCTGTTTTGTCATTATTTTAGCATTGCAAACATATTTATCTTTATGTAAAGTAGATTTACGCATCAGTGACTCAAACCTATCTCACTCGTGAACTTTATCAGATTCACATCTATTTCGTAAAGAAAACTCTGTGGTCTACATTTGTAAATGACAAACACGAAGTCTGAATGTAAACACTGTGATCCAGATTTTCCAGACTTGGCACCGTCGCAATAATCCTAAAATTGTCTTCCCTGAATAATCGTGTGCCTTTTAAGTAAATAAGTGTAATCATCACAGGGAAAGCCTTACTCTACATAGAATTGCCAAGTTATCATGGAGTCAGTCCAAAAGCACGTGCTGCTTTCTTTCCGAAATTGGCAAATAATTATTCAAATTAGGTCACAAAGACAAGTGCATATCATTCGAATCCATAGTACATCAATGCACTTAACTTTTCATTCCTCACCCACAATTACCATGTCGGATTAAAGCTTGCTCAGTCCAGAAATCATTCCCTCAAGATCCGTATACGGTTTCTTCTTAGTTTGAAATATAAGCCCATGCCGTATACACTATTTCCAACGTCTTGTTCTCTTATGTTAAAGAGAACTCTGATCATAAAAATTAGCAGGAGGAATCGGCCATTTGGCAGGTTCAAACATGCACCACAATTGGACAAAATCGCAGATACTGTGGAGATGCTTTCACTCTCCATCCGGGTCACACAAAAATAATTTTTCTCACATGCTGTCACTATTCCATCTCACCCAAAGTTACACGTGAATTTGCCTTCACCCTCGGAAACAGAATTCAGCCATTCAATGGTGTGTGTGTGTGTGTGTGTCTTTAAAATTATATCAGGACTAACATATTCATTGTCTCCTAATAGATAAGACGTTTCAGTTCTGAAGACGGTTTTGTGAAGTTAGATTTGTTTTGTTTAAAGAAATCAACAGCGTCACCTAAAGGTGATTTCTTTCCCATTCCTCATTGTGGATTCCTCAGCTCAACCTTTCAGCAGATTCAGTAACTGCGTTTCATCTATCATAAGGTCAAGTAGAGAAATTCACAGACGATTTCCCAATGTTTACCCGTTACGATTCTTCATATACTGAAGAAATCTGAGCCTAACTGCAACACCAGACAGCATGATGTTTCGTTTGGATCTGTGACAGGTAGTATTCACACCACAGTAGTTCGAGAAAATGGAAATCGCCAATAGGAGATCATGAAAACATCGCTCCGGGACATTGGCAGACACATGTTTGATTGGAAATAGGATTATAGTGAAATTTCTGGGGTTCATTTATGGCACCCCTGCAGTTCCTGAAACATACATCCTGGTGTACACTGAGAATGTAGATTACATCAATTTGGGAGCATTGTATATTGGAAATGTGACACTGCTGAGAACCAGAAAAAATAATGCAGGCCAGTGTACAAGTCGGCCAGATGGCAGATGAAGTTCAATGGGAGAATGTTTGAGGTGATGCCTTTTCAGACATGGCATATCATGATACAGAACAACATAAGTAGCTCCAAATTGAAGGAGCAGAGAGATCTGGCTGTCGATGTGTGTAAGTCAGTAAATATGGTAGGATCAATAGAAGTTATTAAAGGAAAGGATATCGCAGTCTTTAATGGATAAAGGAGCGTGCAGGCAAGAATGTTTGGCTGAAGACGTTAAATAAACTGCTGAGACATCAGCAAGATCTTTCTGCACAGTTTTAGGCGCCACGCATTGGGAAATATGTGAACGCATTACAGCGTTCAGAACAGTGTATGAGGCATACGTGCAGTGATGAGAAGCGTCATTAAAACAAACAGATTGGCGAAATTTACGCCTTTCATTTTATTGGGTGGACGACTGATGGGACATTTGATCGTCTTCAAGATCATAAGGGTGTCTGGACAATGTAGACAGAGATAATCTGTTCTCTCATTTAATAGAGTCAACAAATAAATAGTTCAGTTTCCAGAAAATTTGTAAATTTTTCAATGAGTTATGACAAAAAAATGTTTCTTTTTTCACAGAGAATAGCTCGGATCTGAAATTCATGGACAGGAAGCGTGGTAAGGGGAGGCTCAGCGGAGGCAGTCAACAGGGCATTTGGGACTTTTTTTCAATAGAAACAATATTAAAGGTTACCAAGAAAAAAAAAACAAGCACTTCAACAACAAGACGTAATGCTCATTTCGAAAGTCAATCTCGTTCAGGAAATTAATAATACAATGCTCATCAAAAACAGTGCAATCGACCAATTCCTATTTGCTAACGTCCTGGCAGTCAGAACTGAAGACAATGGGACCAGCCGTGGACATACTGTAATTCGAAGACCAGGATATCTGTCAATAACTCACCTCCTTCCTCCTCAATTTCGATTTATCATCTTAAAGCTACACACACGTGTGCTAAGAAACGCAACCAGTCTGTCTGGATGGGTACAGTTCCAATATTACGCAAGGAGGTTCACTTAATGTAAGTAAAAAACAGTCAGATTGATTGGAAATTAATTGAACATATCTGATATTATTCAGCACAGGCGCAGATTTGCAGAATTGTGCAAATTTGAGCTTTACTTTTAAAAACATTCACTCTTGGACCGTGGGCGTTATTGGCTAACTGATTTATTTCCTTTCCCTAGTTGCCCTTGAGAAGGCGCAACTGAGCCACCGTCTTGAAATGCTGCAACTCACGTGCTATATTTCAAGCGGGTTGCATCGCCTTCTGTAGTGGCAAATGGATCGAGTGTTGCTTGCTCTGCACCCATCCAGGCAATTGAAGAATATTCCATTACACGGCTGATGTTCACGTTGTAAATGGCAGACAGAGTTTATGAAATTCGAAGGTGAGTTAAGTTCCACAGTACTGCTATTACCTGACCTGCTCCTGCAGGTTCTCGATATATAGTCGTTACAGTTGAATTTCTGATCACATGTTACAACAAACACGTTGATAGTTGAGTATTCACATCAAGGTTCTGTGATTAGATTGCGTCAAATTGGTGAAAGTCATTGTCCACAATTGTGTGCTGTGAAAATCACTTCCCACTTGTCAGTCTTAGCCTGTCTAGATCTTCTTGCATTTGAACATGTAATAGCTCAGAGTCTTCGGAATATACTGAATTTTTGTGCAACTATCGCCAAACATTATTCCATCTAATTTGATGCCAGGGATGACTGTAAAAAGCGTCGAATTTATCCCTGGTGCTCATTGATTCCAGTTTTGCTACCGTTCTGTGATACCCGGTCGTAGAATAAGGGCTTGATGTCAAGAGTTGTCAAGCTGACCGCATCTCTTTTGTTCAGTATTTTTGTCCCTGTTTGAACCACGGCTGTAATGAGATCAGGAACTGATTTGACCAAGCGGAACCCAACCTGGGAGACCGTCAGCAGAGTACTGGGAAGCAGTTACTACTTGATAGCATTGCTCATGGCAACTTCTATCACTTTCTGGAAGGTCGGCAGCAGATTCATAGGAGAGCAACTTTCGGCATGGTGGCTCATTGGTTACCACTGTTGCCTCGCTGGTTCGATTCCTGCCACGGGCGACAGTCTGTGTGCAGTTTGTACATTCCCCCCATGTTTGCATTGATTCCCTCCAAAAATCTAATGATATCCCGGTTTGGTGAATTGGCCATGCTGAATTGTCCATAGTGTTCATGGATGTGTCGGTTAGGTGCATGAGTCGGGGCTAAATGTAGAGAAGCAGTGGAATGGGTCTGTGTGGGTCACTCTTCGGATGTTCAGTGTGAACTTGTTGCGCTGAGGAGCCTCTTTCCACGCTGTAAGGATTCTAAGAACTGTCTGGATTGACTTTGTCAAGTTTATGTACAGAAGAAACACTCCACAACAATTCACAAGCACCAGTGATGCGAATACTGAAAGATGCGCTCCAAAAGCTAACTATGAATTCTTGAATAACACCTTCAAAACGGGGACTAAATGCGATCAAGAAGGGCAAAGGCATTCAATGTATATGAACAGTAGCAACTGCAAGTTCTTCTCGAAGCCACATGTCATATGAAATAGAACTATATCTCAATTTCTTGACTATGAATCCATCGAAATCAGAAACTTTCACAATGTGTGTATCTAGACGACATTCCTGCACCGACAAAATAAACTCAATTACAAATATCTTGATAGGGAAGGTGCGGGATAGAAAGTTCATTTTCTTCGAGCCAAGCCACTGTCATAGAGCGGACAAATGAAAAGAAATTTCAACCATATTCAAAAACAGTGCCTCGCAATGTCATGGCCCTCTCAGTCCAGCCTTAATTCATCTAGGTGCATGATGACAATTGTCACTTTTTTTTTATTGCTGCTCAATCTTAACTTCGTCCATTTTTAGAACACTTTGGAGAATGTGTCAGCTCCACTCAGTTTAAAGCTGCAGTTCTCACATTTTTATAGCTTCTTTCTCGTGACTCGTGAGCATGGAATGTACCACACAAGTTAAACATTTTATTAATTATTTGCCGAAAAAATCATTCAGTATGTCAGAATAAGCCTATGAAATATGGTTGTGTGCTTATACGATTGCAAATCCCTGGCTTCTTGAAATTCACGTCAGCCTCTGTCTGTTTGAGGACTTCACTGGTACCTGATCATTGTTCGTTTGCTTCATAAGTTGACGATACATCTTGTGTTGGTTCAAATGATCCAGAGACTTATCCATATAGACCCAACGTTTTGTTAAATGAAGTCATAGAGTCACAGAGATGTACAGAACGGAAATGGGCCCTTCTGTCCAAATAGTCCATGCCGACCAGATATCCCAACCTAATTTAGTCCCGTTTCCCAGCACTTGGTCGATATCACTCTAAACCCCTCCTTTCAATATACCCATCCAGATGTCTTTTAAATGTTACAATTGTTCCAGCCTCCACCACTTCCTATAGCAGCTCTTTCCATACAAGCGCCACCATTTGCATAAAAAGTTGCAACTTAGGTCAGTTTTATATCTTTCCCTTCTCACCCTAAACCTATGTCCTCTAGTTCTGGACTCCCCTACCCCAGGGAAAATGCTTTATCTCTTTATCCTTACCAGGCCCCTCATGATTTTACAAATCTCTATGTGGTCATCCCTCAGCCTTCGTCGCTCCAGGGAATACAGCCCCAGCCTATTCAGGCTCTCCCTATAGCTCAAACCCTCAAACCCTGACAACAACCTTGTAAATCTTTTCTGCACCTTTCAAGTTTCACAACATCCTTCCGATAGGAGGAAGACCAAAATTGCACGCAATATTCCAAAAGTGGACTTCCCAATGTTCTGTATAGCCGCAACGTTACCTCCCAACTCCTGTACCCAATGCGCTGACCAGTAAAGCCAAACAATCCAAACGCCTTCATCACTATCCTAACTGCCTGCGACTTTACTTTCAAGGAGCTATGAACCGGCATTCCAATGTCTCTTTGTTCAACAACAGTCCCTGAGATCTGACCATTACGTGTATAAGTCCTGCAAACATTTGCCTTTCCCAAAATCCAACACCTTGTATTTATCTAAATTAAACGCCATCTGTCATTTCTCAGCCCATTGGCTCATCTGACCAAGATCCTGTTGTGTTCTGAGTTAACATTTTCGCTTTCCATCACACCTCCAATTTTGGTGTCAGCTACAAACTTACTAACTATACCTCATAAGTTCATATCCAAGTCATTGGTATAAATTACAATAAAGTAGTGGACCCAGACCGATCCTTGTGGCACTCCACTGGTCACAGTCCTCCAGTCTGAAAAAGCAACCCTCCACCACCACCTTCGAGCCAGTTCTGTGTCCAAATTGCTAGTTTTCCCTGTATTTAATGATATCTAATCGTGCTGACCAGTGTACCTTGGGGAATCATGTCGAAACCCTTACTGAAGTTCATTTAGATCACGTCTACCACTCTGCCCTCATCAATACTCCTTCTTACATTTTCAAAACCTGTATCATGTTCGGGAGACATGATTTGCCACGCACAAAGCGATGTTCACTACCCCCATTCCGTCATTGCCTTTCCAAATATGTGTCAGTCCTTTCCATCAGGATTCCCTCTGACAACATGCCACCACCGACGTCAGGCTTACTGGGCGGTACATCCTTGGCTTTTCGTTACTAGCTTTCTTAAATAGTTATACCACGATAGCCAATCTCCAATCTTCTGGCACCTCAGCTGTGACTATCGATTATGCAAATATCTCAGCAAGGGGCTCAGCAATCACTTCCCGAGCTTCCCTCAGAGTTCTAGGGTACACCTGATCAGGTGCTGGGTATTTGTCCAACTTTATGCGTCTAAAAACATCCAGCACTTCTGCCTCTGTAATATGGACATTTTTCAAGATGTCACCGTCTCTTTCCACACATTCTAAATCTTCCATGTCCTTCTCCACAGTAAGCACTGATGCAAAACACTTGTCAGAGGAAGAGGTCATTGTAGTGTGAGCACTGTACACTCACTATTTGCATTATAGTGAGTGTTTGTTTTCGAATTCTTAAATTCGCACAGTACAGGATCACATCAAAGCATAGATTCTACTTGATTTGTTCACTGCTTCTATGGCAATGATCTTGTGCTTGTTTATGTACAAGCCTGGACACCATTTCTGCATATATTACAAAGGATCAGATCCGTAATGACATCACACTGAGTACCGTTCCTGTGTATATTGAATTTCAATTGCTGTTATTCACTCAGATTTTACAGCATTGGGACATTTACCATTGTACATTAATTTGACACATGTTTTGTAACTGCTGAACTTGATGCTATACTTTTGAAATGTATGCACTAACTATTTAACTTGAGTATATTACTTATCTGTTACGGTATGAGGCCTCTCTTCTTTGACCATGCACAAGTAAAACAGCGTGGTATGTGAAAACGCACAGCAAGTCAGGCATCATCAGAGGAGCAGGAGAGATGACACTTGAGGCATGACTCCTTCATTTCTCTCCTGGTCCTCGTATGCTGCCTGACCAGCTGGGCGTTTTCCAGCACAACACTTTTCGACTCTGACTCTCCACTATCTGCAGTTCTCATTTTCTCCTAGTTGACAATGCACAAACCAATAATTTATTTTGACTAATCTCGGTGCCAAGTACAACAATCTCCTATGTATGTGTACCATGATAGTTGGCGCAGATTTAATTGCTGCTGTAGGAGTATATGTCAATTTGTCTGTGATGCAAACAGTTGCCTATGCTCACATGGGAATATTTCCTGTTATTTACGGTCTACAGCATGCGTTCTAATTAGCTCTGGCGACGTTTGCACTGATGTCAATTCTCATATCACCAGCCACACATCAACAATTATTCTCATTGTTTCTCATTTTGCATTATTAATGATTACTTGTCAATTTTGTCCTTCAGCGCGAAATTCTGATTTTGGAAGTAATTTCTGCACCTGAGATTTCGAAGAACACATTAAATGTTCTGAAATCAACATTTCATGCAAGGGTCGCAGGTGTCGGGCCTTACCTCAGGTATCCACCATGTTATAGATGCACAGCATGGAAATACTTCCTTACATCCAAACTTCCAAAATCGAACAGATATCCAAAACTAATATGTTCCCATCTGCAAGGACTTGATCCACACCCCTGTAAACCCTTCATGCCGTATATCCATCCAGATGATTTTAGATGTGGTAATTCCACCAATCTCCACCACTTCCTCTGGCAGTTCATTCGAAACATGCACCACCCTCTGCGTGAAACGAATGGCCCCTTTGGGCCCTTTTCAGAATTTCTCATCTGACCTTCAACCAATTAGCTTTTTTTTGCACTCTCTTAACGAGCAAAACGACCTTGACTATTCACCCTGTTCATGCCACTCATGATTTTACAAGCCTCTGTATGGACACCCTTGAGCCTCTGACGTCACAACGAAAATAGCTTCAGCATTTTTGCTTCAGCCGATAACTGAACCTCGCCAACACTGGCTAAATCCTTCTAAAACGAAGTAGTGGATACAATTTGCTCAGATAGAAATAAACAACATTCTTTCTGACCTGCAACTGCAGTTTATGGCCGCTGTTATTTAATGCTGTAAGCATATTTTAAATTGAAATTTTATTTCTAAATATATATCTACCGTTACAACTCTAAAGAAAATTAATTACAATCATCTTACTTTAATGAAAAGCATTATTTGAATTCCACTGAGAAAGGTGAAATACAAGGACAACTTTACCAAACCATTAAGCTTGTTTACATTCCACATGACCACATCTTCATGTTGTAAAGCTAATTTGGCTTTGTGACCCTTCCCTTGATCATTGAACATAATAATTCGTTTGAATTATCTACATCTACACTTAACTCTCAATTGTTGATCGCTCCCAATCGTGTCCTCTCTTTTTATAATCTGGTCAATGATTTTATTTTTTGAAGGCCGTATTTAGACCATTTCTTACTTTATCTTCTCTTATATTTGGACTTTTCATTGCCGAGAGACAATTGATCAAAGAATGCAACCAGTACATTCACAATTTTATTGTTTGCCTTTCAAATTCTAAAATTACCTAAATAGTTCAACTAATGTAGCACTAGTCTTTTTCTTCTATTTTTTGAAAAAGAAAACAACTTGGGACTGCCGCGAAAGGAGAATTTACAAAAAATGATCTAGAAGCATGTTTAGATTTACAGAAACCTGATAATTTCCCTCACGTTTCTTTCTGCAGACAATCTGTTCTTATCGAATATAGAGACCACAAGTGTAGCTGTAAACATCTGTTGCATATACCTGTGAGATCTTATTGGGCACATTGTGTTAGCTTAAAAAGCCCCAAGCGGCCATCTTACCAACTGAATCACGGGCAGTTACAAAACTTGCCAGATACCAATCGTAGTGAAAGGAGATCTTCACGCTCTCTGTCGACAACTGGGAATGGCCTCAGGCCAATAAGCATGAATATTGTTTTGTGGCTTCTTCCCGCCCAGTATTTCACAATGTTCAGCAGAGAGCTGAGCCTTTTCTTCACCTAAAGAGAGAATGTGAGGAATCTGTCTGCACGTCTGGTGTTGTTGCGAAGGTGTAAACACCTTGGATTATTCCCTTCCTCTGGGTAAAGATACCTTCCAAGAAAGTCATTTTAAATTATGTACCAAATACAATACCAATGAAATGAATTACCCAGTAACATTCTGGATCGACATATGCCAATAGTGAGAAAATGCAATCAATCGCATGGTGATTATAATTTTCAGACAGCATATTGTTTAACAACGTGCTCACTTTGAGAACAAACTTTCTCTGTTTTCTAGCTGCAGTTTGTCAAGATTCTAATCTCTCCTAATTTGGCAAATGTCTCAGTCATTTCCAAAACGCCTCCCTCTGACTTCCGACATACATCATTTTAGAACTTATTGATTGTCTAGCTGCGTGCAACACCTCCCCCTTTTTCATAGTGGCATGTCCTAGACTCTCAGCCTACACTCTCCCGAAACTCGTGAACTCCCATGATGTGTTAGGTCGCCTACAGAAGGACTGGTTAAGAGCTAAAATTAAGAATGCTGAGAATTTTCGACAAGCAATATAAATTTTTGATGTTCGTTCTCACTGCAGCTAGGACGGGTAATTTCCTGTTTTGACCGAACAAGGCAGGTCACATGGTGCACACTGCAATGACTGACACCATATTACCTGAGAAAGAGCACGGAATTGGCTATTTATGACTTTCTGTAAACGCTAGAGAGCTGTTTCCCAGAACAACTCCATTTGCTGCGGTGAAACAATATGATTGAGCGTTAATCAGTTCATAGGATCATTAACATAGAAAACTCTGGAGACCGAGTCAAATTTTGAGATAAAAGTCATGGAAAAAAGAATTGTGGGGAACAGGCTTCAATACGACATTTGAGAAGCACATACCTTGAACATAATTTCAGAAAGGGAAAAGAGCAAAGATTCAGAACATACCATGAAAGCAAAGTTGGACACATCACTCACATCGGACGGTATTTGATTCGAGTGAAACTTTTAGAGTTAAAGTAAGAGATAGAGTTAAATGTGAATTCATTAATGTGAAGCGCCATTAAATGAAATGATGTAAAGTTGAAGTTAAGTTAAATGAAGGGAGACGCCAGTATTGCAAGGAATGTGTGTTTTATGCTGAGTATTATACTAAGGAGTCAAAATGAGCAATGGTTTATTTCAGTAAAGTCTGAGTCAGTTCCCTTTGTCAGGCCCCACATGAGATGACTACCTATGTAAAAGTTCGAATCACTGTTTTTTGCACAATAATTTCCTTCTTTTGTATGAATACTGAGGTAAAGTTTTAATTGAGCACTTCCCCACCCCACTCTTGCTCCGTGCAAAAAACCCTCCATTATCCCTGATTGTACATACCCTTATCATAGTTGGCCTCTTCACCCTTATATATGTTTCACACGCCATGCGACCTTTCTTCATTCTGTTTGACTGACACATTTTGTAGACCATCTCCTCCCTCCTCTGTCCTTACTTGAGTTCTTTCCTTTTCTGTTTGTATTCTTAAAGGAACGTGTACTCCTTTAGTTTATTGAACCTTACATATGCCTTTTTTTCCCTTTTTGCCTTAGCTCTCAATTTCACCTGGTCCATCCAAGGTTCCTTACTTTTCCCATCCTTAGCTTTCATTTTCACAGGAACATGCTGGCCTAATTAACAGGCATTTCCAATATTGCTGAGTGCCAAATATGCATTTATGTTCAGAACAAATGACTGAACCTACATTCCCCGGATCTTGCCTTATCTTGTGGTCGTTAGTTTTCACCGTTTAGGAGCTGCACCCGAAGGCTTTCTTATATTTAATGGTCAGAAAATTAAAACTAATTAATAAGCAGAATTATGGTCTTTGTTCCTGAAGTGCTTGTCCATTGAATCTTCCAAACCCTGTTTGACTTTAATCCCCAAAACAGGTCCAATCTGACCACTTCTCTGTTTGGACTATTTAAGTACATTATCAAAAAAAAAGTTCTTGGATGCACCTAACAACCTAGACACCCACCCCAATCACTAGCACTATTTCCCAGTCTATAAACCTTTTCAACATCAAAATGCACTTTTGTTTCAACATCAGCTCTCCACATAGGTATCTTTTTTGATCTGCTGCTCACAAACTGCCAGTCTTTTCAACCTGCTCTGTCTGATCCAACTTCATTTATGTTGTCGGAGGTATTCGCCTTTTAAAAACAAAATTCATTCAGCGTACGTGAATATCATTCCCCGTCCCCAGTTGCCCAATGTTAAGAGACAACAACGTTGTTGCTGCTGGAAGTCACGTGGAGGTCTGACCAAGTAAGAACAAATGTTCCCTCCAAGCAACAACGTTACGAAGCCAGGTCTTTTTTGCCTGGCAGTCAGCAATATTTCATGTTCATCATTAGCTTCTTAACTCCAGATCCTTTCTTATATCGTGGTTGTATTCGAACCTCAGGCCTAGGTCACTAGATTAATAGCCTAGTTCGAAGACTAAAATGCTATCACTACTGACTGCCTGTCCTCCACGTCGAACAATCACACCGCTATGTTTAAACTCATGCAATCACAATAGTTATCTGCGCTCTGCTTTCTTTTAGCGATAGTAAAATCTAAATTTAATTATGGAGATTCATTAATGGGGGAATTAACCAACAATACTTGCATGGTATGAGCTATCTCCCATTACCCGATTCAGTTCTCACATGGCAATGTCAAGAAGACCAATTTTTTGCCCCTCTGAATCCTAGAAATGGAGAATAAAGGCAAAACGAGCGTTCACGTGTTAGTCGCTGACTCTGTCAACATTGCGACAATCAGAGATTCAGGATATATCTCAATATTAACAGGATACGAGGGTTTAACAATTTCACCATCAATCACTTTGTGGAAATCCGCATTATCTGTTTACAAACATGTTTGTTACTTAGAGTCATAGAGTCATAGAGACATACATCATGGAAACAGACCCTTCTGTCCAACCCGTCCATGCCGAACAGATATACCAACCCAATCTCGTCCTACCTGTTAGCACCCGACCCATATCCCTCCAAACCCTTCCTATTCATATACCCATACACATGCCTCTTAAATGTTGCAATTGTACCAGCCTCCACCACATCCTCTGGCAGCTCATTTCCATACACGTACCACCCTTTGCGTGAAAAAGTTGCCCCGTAGACCTCTTTTATATCTTTCCCCTTTCTCCCTAAACCTATGCCCTCTAGTTCTGGACTCCCCGACCCCAGGGAAAATACTTTGTCCATTTATCCTATCCATGCCCCTCATAATTTTGTAAACCTCTATAAGGTCTTCCCTCAGCCTCCGAAGCTCCAGGGAAAACAGCCCCAACCTGTTCAGCGTCTCCCTGTAGCTCAGATCCACCAACCCTGGCAACATTACTTCATAATTGTCTTCGCAAATGCAGCATCTTGAACACAAAACTAATTTTAAAACTGCATCCTCTTCCATATGCAGGCCCCACAGGCAACATTCGGAATGTACTTTATTTCTACTTCGAATGTATCAAGTCATCAGATAATATTGTGTATCATAACATAATGATACATAGTTAAGTTCAGTATTTTGAAATTTCCACACGTATTAGGGGTGCAGACTCAGTCTACCAGGAGTGATTTCAGTGATGAGGTTTACTGAAGACATGGTGAGCATTAATTGCAATAATTCGACGACTGCTAATAGATATTCTTTGCAAAGAATTGTCAGGACTGTTACAATTTCGCTACGTTCCAGGTCTATATCCCTAATGATGGGTATGTTATCAGATTATGGGGCCATGGAGCCTCTACTTTTTGCTCATATAGAAAAGTAAGCATAATGCTCCCCTCCTGAACACTTGCTATCCAAATATGCTGCGCCTTATTCCGGCCCGTGAGACATTGATTGAAATCAAACAGAGCCATGGGCGTAACGTGTGTGATGCATTGATTATCAGCAATTATCGTAGTATTTCTTCGAGACAGAACGTCTCCACTAAACTACCATCAGTTCTAAACAGAAGAGCGAGTTTCCAATTTCGTTTTCTTCGTGATAAGGAGTTAACAAGGAGTTTACTGATATTAAACCGTTTTTTAATGCATGCAAAACGAACAGTAACTCTAGTTGTTTGGCTTTTTTGCCCCTCGTTGTTTGGCTGCTGCCAACACAGAATGGCAAGTGAAAATCTTTCTCTTGTGTGTCTCGGGAAGATTGTATCAGAACTCACCACTCTGCACACTTTGACTGATGAGTAACAGTGAGTGGGGAAAAGTTCTTCTCATTATAATTTAAGAGGAATATTGAGCGCAGTTTTGGACCCATGCCTCAGCAATGATGTACTAGTACTGGATCGGGCACAGAGGTTTACGAGAATAATTGCAGGAATGAAAAGCTGAAGATATGAAGAAGATTTGAGAATGCTGGGTCTACACTCGATGGCATTTAGAAGGATGAGGGTACTTCTAAATGAAAATTACAGAATATTGATTGTCCTGGAAAATGTGAATGTTGCGAAAATGTTTCCAGTGGTTGGAGAGATGTGGACCGAAATGCACAAATTTAGAGTGAAGGGAAGACATTTTAGATACGGGTAATGGGAAACTCCTTCAGCCGCAGAATGGTGAATCTGCAGAATTCATTGCCACAGAAATCTTGTAGACCAAGTGTAAATGTTTCTAAATTGCCAAGGGGATGAAGGGTTACAGAGAGAAAGCGGGAGAATGGGTTTGAGAAACTTTTCAGCCATCATTAAACGGCTGAACGGACTCGATGTGCTGAATATTCTAATCTCTGCTGCTCTGTTTTATGCTCTCGAAGACTTGCACTTCTATTAGTTGAGATACTTGTTTCATACCACGAAACTCTCTGATTGGACATCTAGCTATCTGGCAGGTCAGTTTGAAATCAATCTGTCTGCCATATTAGTTAAACATCAAGATATATGTCAGGCCACTTTGAACAAAACTGCCTTTCAATTTTGTTCATGATCAATTGGTTTCTACATTCAGTGTGAGTTCAACCTGCTTCTCAGCTGCGTAAATGAATACTTGTCTATGCCAATCATATTTTTGAATCAACAGACTGCACCGTTAAGGCGTCTCCTCTCTGACAGAAACATGTGCTTGTGGTTATTTACGTCAGCAAACCATCACATCCAGGCCATCCTATCGTATGTTCTGCAGAAAGTGACATCAAATTAAAATTGTTCAGTACGTTCAAATTTCCTTTTGTCGAATGGCTTGCAAGTTTTCCACGTACATAAACAGCCCTCCAAAAGAGGATTACCATGAATTTGGCTCTCCCTTCTCTCTGTTTGGTGCATCTTTCATTGTTGATAAGAAGCTAAACTTTCAAAGTACTCGTAATGTTCGGAGACATATATTTGAGAAAGCAAAGACTCACATTAGATAAATATCCGCAATTAAATTATACCACAGTTGGATTACTGCAGATAGTTATTGTCTCAGCCTTACGTGAAAATGAAGGGACACAAAACTGATTATAATATGTGCTCTTGGTAACCTTTCTCGAACAAAGTGAAGAATAACGGTTAACTAGACTTTTGTCTTTGCAATGGTGGAAAGACTAGATGTAGGTTTGCTCGCTGAGCTGCAAGGTTCGTTTTTAGGCGTTTTGTCACCATACTAGGTAATATCTTCAGTGAGCCTCCGTATTAAGCACTGGTGATGTAGCCCGCTTTCTGTTTATATGTTTGAGTTTCCTTGTGTTGGTGGTGACATTTCATCGGTGACATCATTTTCTGTGTTGATGCCACTTACAGTTCTTTTTCTCAGGGGGTGTTAAATGGGATCTAAGTCAATGTGTTTGTTGAAAGACTTCTGGTTGGAATGCCATGTCTCTAGGACTTCTCGTGCGTGTCTCTGTTTGGCTTGTCCTAGGATGGATGTGTTTTCGCAGTGGAAGTGGTGTCCTTCCTCTTCCATATTTAAGGATACTAGTGAGAGTGGGTCATGTCGTTTTGTGGCTAGTTGATGTTCTTAAAACCTGCTGGTTAGTTTTATGCCTGTTTGTCCAATGTAGTGTTTGTTACATTCAAAGTATTGCAAAGTATTTTGTAAATAAGATTAGTTTTGCTTATTGTCTGTATAGGGTCCAGCAAGTTCATTAGCTGCTCTTTTAGGGTGTTGGTGGGTTTGTGGGCTACCATGATGTTAAGAGGTCTGATAAGTCTGCCAGTTATTAGCGACATGTCTTTGATATAGAGGAGACTGGCTCGGGTTTCTGAGCATATTTTGTCTGTTTGTTTAGGGTGGTGCTCAGAAATTAGCTGACTGTGTATATTGGATACCCGTTCTTTTTGAATACACTGTACAGGTGATTTTCCTCTGCTCTGTGTGGTTCCTCTGTGCTGTTGTCTGTGGTGGCTCGTTGAAATAATGTTCTAATGCAGCTTCGTTTGTGGATGTTGGGATGATTGCTCTATAGTTGAATATTTGGTCTGTATGCATTGCTTTCCTGTAGACGCTGGTTTGAATTTCCTCATTGGCTTTTCGTTCTACTGCGATATCTAGGAATGGCAATTTCTTCTTGTAATCCTTTTCTTTTGGTGCATTTTATGCCATTAAGATCATCTTGAAGGTTTCTTCTAAATTGTTTTATTTAGTGATGTCAAAGGTGTCATCCACATCATGGACCCAAAACTATCTACTTGACAATGTGCTTGGCAGCATGCATGTTTCTGAATGACAGTCTAAACGTCTTACTTTTTTTATATTGAAGTGGTAGGAAGTGTTTGAAATAGATGGTAGATTTAAGCATTCATCACACATTTCAAATAACATAAATCTGATGATTATTCATCTTAGTGATAGCGATGCTTTCGTAACAAACTGCACTGTTAAATTCATTCCCAGTGCAAATTAACTGTGCATCATCCTCACAAGTTTTTCAGGTAAAGGCCATTTTGTTCGAAGTATGTTAGATTTTATATGAGGCCAAGGGACCCCCATTCATTCTGGGTCTCAGAGCATAATCATACATGATATATCTGTCATCTTCATATCTTACATGGGCATTCGGAAAATGCCCTCTGCCAACTTCAATTTCCTCTTGAAGTGTTCAAAGTTGTCTCCTTCTTGCCATGCCAATAGGCGTTGAACAGACAGTGAGAACCTGGCACTTATAATGGTGGTGCCAGAATACAGCATACATATTTATTGCAATATATGCAGCATAATGCTGAATCTTCACCTGCTTCTGTGCCCACGTCATTATTGACTGGGATACGCAGTGTCCTTGTTTTCAGTGCAAAGATTTGGACACGCTGACTTGTGTACAATAACCGGCAGATACGAACGCAGAGATGTGCTAACAAATGCAAGCAGAAAAATCACCATGTTTGAATATAACATCTATTGTCATATTGAGATTTGACAAAGATGTTTGGTTGAGATGGTTATGAAATAAGTCCTTTGAATATTGATATGCAAAGACGTTTCATGATCGTGAGACGCCCATTAAATCTAAAATAAGACAGTCTGCAGAGAGAGTTGAAGACACCATGAGGGAACCGTTGTTATTGAAAAAAAAAACACTGAAACATGGGCCTGGGTATGACGTAACACACCAATAGAAACAAAGACAGATACCAACAGCCACAGATACACAGACAATCTTAACAGACGCACAGAATATCTCATCAAGCACGCAGATAAATACTGGTATGGATCAATTATGGTAGACATGAGCAATACCTTCCATAAGCATACCAAGCAGTGAATGTCGTGTGTGATAAGTCCATCTATTTGATTTTACAATCAATTTATAAAATATATGATCAACACAAATGGTGCACCAGACGTAAACGCTGAAGAAATCAGCAACTAAGTTGAGGGGCCACAGATACCACCAACCCCCTCTTTCTATTTTTCTATTCACTCGTGCACGTGGCAGGCTGAGCCAGGATGTGTTTCCTGCCCCGAATCGCTTTTGAAAGAATGGTGCATTGCATTGCTGAACTGCTGCATGCCACGTGTTCTTAGTTGAATTATGGGAAGTCCTGCAGAAAAGCGTAAACAAAATGATTACATTAATCATCAATTAGAAGTACTGAATGAATGTTCCATTGGTGCCTCCTCCTCTGATTCCAGGTAGCAGATGTTAGTCTTCCACAATTTGATTAACTCTAATTTTCTTTAGTAATGGTTGGCTGCACTCTTTGAAAAGAAAGCAACAGCGCTGACAACGTTCATGAAATACTCTTCCAGAAAATCTGAGCTCAAGCCAAGCTGTTCTAGTACAGCAACGATGCTGGAATCGAACCAACATTGTTGAAGTCTGCGCAGCTGTGTTCATTACCTGAAAGAGCCGCGGCAAATCCACACTAAACAATTGCCAGCCTGCTAGTCCATCCTTGATGACTGTTAAAGAGAATTGAGAAATAATCGACAGTGCAAAAAACATATATTTATGTAGAAACAACCTGATAAGTTGCTCGTAGTTTCCTTGATACGAAAGTCACACCAATTCCGACATGAATTCAGTCTCGTTTCAACATGTGCACGTTAGAGGATCAGAGGTTTCCTTCAGAAAAGGGCATTGCTGGAGTAAAACCCCATCTGCCATTCATCTACCCATCTGACCAACCTTTTGAAATATTCCTGCAAATTAAGACTTTCTTAAACTCCATTAACCACACTGTCCCTTGTGTCCTTTACAAATGTACGTACACTCGCCTCAAAACCTAATCTATATCGTTTACATATACGTCATAAACAATAAAGGACTCATCACTGATCTTTGTTACACCACTGCAACACTGAGCTCCATTTACACAAACAGGCCATGACTGTCATTCCGGCTCTCCTACCAATAAGCCAGTCCTAAATCCAAATTGTCATATTATCGTTGATCCCGTCTGAGTTTACAATCATTTTCAATCTCCTATGTGGGCTTTGCTGAAATGCATAAAAATAACAGCAACGACATCTGTGCAACGGACTTTATCTACATAAGTGTCTCCTCATCAACAAATTCAATTAATATGTTAGAAATTACTTCCTTCAGACAAAGCCATACTGATTATCTCTGTTGAAACCAAATCTCTTCTAATCGAGATTAATGCTGCATTTCAGTATATTCTCCAATGATTTCTCTAACATTGATTTTGTAAACACTACATCGTAATTTTCTGGTTTATCCCTATCATCCTTCTAAAAAATTGAATCACATTTTCTTTTCTCTCGTCAACTGACAACTTCCCTGTAGCCAGCGAGAAATTAAATGTTTTATTCAGGTCACTGTGTGTTCTTACCTCAATCCACACCAGCCTGTGTGATAATACATCTCAACCTCGAAATGATCACTTCACCTCCCTCAATAAGATTTAAATAATGCAGACTCGAGAAAAAAAATTACAGTAATTATTCACTGCGACAGTCAGTAAATCGGTGCGTTTGGAGTCACTTACCCTCCATGACAATTACTATGCTCTCAGGTCCATGGAGAATCGATAATAGTTCCAGTGGTGACACAGGCTTTTAAGGCAGTTCCGCAATGCTCAACTCTCGAACCCTGGAGGAAGTATGCTTTTCTGCTTTATTTATTTGGACAACCTATCACCATGTGCTGGAGATCTGCTTTCTCTACAAGTCTGGATCTTCTGGAGGCAATGCAATTCTTGGAAAGGATGACATTAGTTGAGACTGCAATAAATACAGTGCATCTGAGAGACTGACACTTCTTACAGTTAACAGTTTCGGGAGTTTGCGTCACTCAAAAAACAGAGAAGGGTTACTTTGTGGAGCCAAGAATAAAACATGTTGAGGGCAAATGTTTGGCCCAGGAGGATCCCACACTCGTTCTTCTTCCGACAGCAACAAGAGTTCTTTGGTATTGTCAAAAACATGGCACGTGGAGTACAATGTGGGAAAGCGCAAGGTGCAATTTGGTAAGAAGAATGGAGGCATGGACTATTTTCAAACTGGGGAGTAAATTCAGAAGAATGAAATGCAAAGACAGTTCAGAGATCGAGTCCATAACTCTCTCAAGGTAAACTTGAAGACTGAATCAATCATTAGGAAAGCATTTGCGATGATAGCATTTATTTTGAGAGGACTTGAATATAAAAGCAGAGATGAACTTCTGATGGTCGCTACAAGTCTCTGTACAGACCAGATTTGCTGTACTGTGCGTAGTTTTGGGCCCCTTGTCGGAGGATGGATGTTCTGGCCCTGGCGCATTTTCAGAGGAGGTTCACAAGATTTGTCCCAGGAATTAAAGTTTTAACATATGAGGAACGTTTGAGGACTCTAAGTTTATACTCGATGCATTTGAGAAGGTGAGAGCGGATCTCATTGAAAGTTACAGAATATTGAATGTCTGGACAGAGTAGTTGATGGGAAGATATTGCCATTGGAATGAGAGACGAAGACCGGAGTGCGTAGTCTTAGAATAAAAGTAAGATATTTTAGAGCAGAAGCAAGGAGAAACTTCTTCAGCTGGAGTTGTCAGTCATGGAATTCATTGCCACACAAGACTGTGGAGGTCTGTTCATGGGATATCTTTAAGATTGAGATAACTGGGTTCTTGAGTATGAAGGGGATCAAGGGTTACGGGGTGAAAGCAGAAGTTTGAAAAACTAGTCAGCCATCAGCCATCATTGATGGGTGGAGCAGACTCAATTCCTATTGCTATGCCGTATGGTCTTACGTTCTTATTGAATTCACTGGAGGGATGCTGATGCAATGCTTAATGGACAGAAGGCACATCGGTTCCGTGATATTTTCCATGTAGACACAAATGAAAAAAAAAATACACTAAGAATAAATTTTCACTGTCATTTTAGAAAATGTTTTGAGAATACTTTCCCAATGCAAATATGCATCGAAACCATGATTTCGATTTTGAGTAATGATTAATTTTCCCTTCCATATCATACACAATTCGGAGATACAGTCACCGAAAATGAATTGCCACAACGACTGTCAATTGGTATTAGGTAACACATATTTTTAAAATTCATTATGAGGACGTGAATGTCACGGTCTTCATTCCTACCTCTCCTTGATTGCATGGTCTTGAGTTGCATTCTTCATTTCTGTAGATCATTTAGTTTGAGGGTTGCTGCAAAAAGCATGGTAAGTATGAAGTGGAGCATCCTCACTATCATGCAAATTGTTTCTGAAAAGGCAACACACTAAATTAAGCTCCGTGGACGTGTAATTGTCAAATGCTTCTGATATCATCAGAATACGTGGGGAAATATCTATTTAATATTCGAATCAGGCACGAAACAGGTGGAAAATGATAGTTTGCTCGCAGTTAATATCTTAAAATCAGAATATCTCTGATTTGGATTGTATTAGAACATACAACATAGAACAATACAGCACAGAACAGGCCCTTCGGCCCACGATGTTGTGCCAAACATTTGTCCTAGCTTAAGCACCTATCCATGTACCTATCCAGTTGCCACTTAAAAGTCACCAATGATTCTGACTCTTCCACTCCCACAGGCAGCGCATTCCATGCCCCCACCACTCTCTGGGTAAAGAACCTACCCCTGACATCCCCCCTAAACCTTCCACCCTTCACCTTAAATTTATGTCCCCTTGTAACACTCTGTTGTACCCGGGGAAAAAGTCTCTGACTGTCTACTCTATCTATGCCCCGATCATCTTATAAATCTCTATAAAGTCACCTCTCATCCTTCGCCGTTCCAATGAGAAAAGGCCTAGCACTCTCAACCTATCCTCATACGACCTATTCTCCATTCCAGGCAACATTCTGGTAAATCTCCTCTGGTAAATCTCCAAAGCTTCCACATCTTTCCTAAAATGAGGAGACCAGAACTGCACACAGTACTCCAAATGTGGCCTTACCAAGGTCCTATACAGCTGCAACATCACCTCACGACTCTTGAAATCAATCCCTCTGCTAATGAACGCTAATACACCATAGGCCTTCTTACAAGCTCTATCTACCCGAGTGGCAACTTTCAAAGATCTATGAACATAGACCCCAAGATCAATCTGCTCCTCCATCTTACTAAGAATCCTACCGTTAACCCTGTATTCCGCATTCTTATTTGTCCTTCCAAAATGAACAACCTCACACTTGACAGGGTTGAACTCCATCTGCCACTCCTCAGCCCAGCTCTGCATCATATCTAATTCGCTTTTCAGCCGACAACAGCCCTCCTCACTATGCACAACTCCACCAACCTTCGTATCGCCTGCAAATTTACTGACCCACCCTTCGACTCCCTCTTCCAAGTCATTAATAAAAATTACAAACAGCAGAGGACCCAGAACTGATCCCTACGGAACTCCACTTGTAACTGGGCCCCAGGCTGAATATTTACCATCTACCACCACTCTCTCACCTTAACCTATGCCTTTTAGTTTTAGATTCCCCTACCCTGGGGATAAAGACCTTGGCTTTTCACCCTATCCATGCCCCTCATGATTTTATAAACCTCTATAAAGTCACCACAGCCTCCAACACTCCAGGGAAAGTAGCCCCAGCCTATTCAGCCTCTCCCTATAACAAAACACCTCCAGTCCTGGCAACATCTGTGTAAATCTTTTCTGCACCCTCTCAAGTTTAACAACATTTTTCCTATAGAAGGGTGACCAGAATTGGAGACGGTATTCTAAAAGTGGCCTCACCAATGTTGTGTACAGCCATTGCTTCATTAATCACATATACTTCAGCTTTTCTATGAGATCAATTGTATTTGTCACTACCATAATTAGTTTATAATTTATTAAAGGAATAATGGTCACATTAACACAGATTCTTAGCATACCTTCTCAAAGGTCAATCCGTGCTGGCTGTCCCTAATCAAGCAGTGTCTTTCCAGATACTCATAAATCCTATCCATCAGTACCCTTTCCATTACTTTGCCTACCACGGAAGTAAGACTAACTGGCCTGTAATTCTCGGGGTTATCCCTATTCCCTTTTTTGAACCCTGTCAAGTGTGAGGTTTTTTGAACATTCGCCACTCTCCAGTCCCCTGGCACCACCCCCATTGACAGTGAAGACGAAAAGATCATTGCCAACAGTTCTGCAATTTCCTCTCTTGTTTCCCACATAATCTTAGGATATATCCTGTCAGGGCCGGGGGACTTGTCTATCCTCAAGTTTCTCGAAATGCCCAACACATCTTCCTTCCTAACAAGTATCTCCTCGAGCTTACCAGTCTGTTTCATACTCCCTTCTTCAACAAGAAGGTCCCTCTCATTTGTAAATACTGAAGAAAAGTACTCATTCAAGACGTCTCCTATCTCTTCCGATCTACTGTCCTTGATCGGACCTACCCTCGTTCTCGTCATTCTCATGTTTCACACATACGCATAAAAGGCCTTGGGGTTATCCTGATCCTACCCGCCAAAGATTTTTCATGCCCTCTCATAGCTCTCCTAATCCCTTTCTTCAGCTCCCTCCTGGCTGTCCTGTATCCCTCCACTGCTCTGTCTGAACTTTGTTTCCTCAACTTTATGTAAGCCTCCTTCTTCTTCCTTACAAGACATTCAACCTCCCCCGTCAACCAAGACTCCCTCACACGACCATCTCTTTCGTGACTGACAGGTACATACATATCAAGGATACGTCGTATCTGTTCTTTGAAAAAGTTCCACATTTCAACGACATCCTTCCCTGACCGCCTATGCTCCCAATTTATGCTCCTCAGATCCTGTCTTGCAGCTTCGTATTTATCCTTCCCCCAGTTGTAAAACGTGCCCTGTTGCACGCACCTATCTCTCTCCATAACCAAGGTGAAAGTCACAGAATTGTGGTCACCATCACCAAAATGCTCACCCACTAACAAGCCCCTCACTTGTCCCGGTTCGCGACCAAGTACCAAATCCAATATGGCCTCCCCTCTGGTCGGACAATCTACATACTGAGTTAGAAAAGCTTCCTGGACACAATGCACAAACACCATCCCGTCCAATCTACTTGATCTAATTTATTTTCTGTAACCTTCTGTATTCATTCTGTCAACTTCTTTTGCACCATGCAGAGCTCTACGTTTGATGGTTAGCCCGTCCCTGGTTATTTCTGTATTGGTCTCTGGAATATCATATTAGTTTCTGAATTTTTGTTAAACGAATTCGTTTTGATTGCATTTATTGCTAGCGTTCTTATTTTTAAACGAGATAATTTATTTGTTAAATTACACTGAACCTGTTTCTATTTAGATTATACTTCACATATTCTCATTTGATACTTAGCACATCCCGCCTTGTTTCTGTTACACTGCCCTCTGTAACAAGTCATAGAACACCGGGACATGCACTTTCTGCAGTCCACACGAAACTTGGTACTATTTCTATTAGAATACAGATCATTTTTGTTTTCATTGTGATAGACAATGCCTCCTTGTTTTTGCAATACGCTACCTATTTTCTCTACAAATACTGCCCATTATCTTGTTTCCGTTCCCATTGTGTTATGGCTGTCCGCACTTTGTGGCAGTTTGTGACACTAGAGCAAATGTTTATATTGCATACATCTCCCCGATTAGACCTGAACCTGTCGGCATGCCTCGCAAAATTACTTGACATGGTCATATTGCAATATACATGACACCATAGGTCTTACCTCCATGAAGTTTTATTGAGCGATTCCTTTGATCCAATTGAATTGGAAAACACTCGAGAGTACATGAGCTAACAATACAGGGGGCCTGGACGTGATTACTACTGCTATTGTTAATTACACTATTCACTGTTACTGATTTGATTACAGTCAATTCTGTCTCAATTATTACTGCGCTACATTAGGCATAAATGAATGTTATATTGACTGTGCCTCCTTTTGCATCACACTTCGTGCTATTATTTCTAAGTCGTGTCTTGCACTAATGCTCCATGTCTTCATCTCTTATCCCATTACACAGTGTCAACTGTTCACTCACCCTATACATATGAAGAATAATGTGGAAAAGTGAGATTATTTAGTCACTTTGGCAGAAGAACCGCATGCGTGGACTTAAATTGTAAGGGGTTGGATAGCGAAAATGTCTAAAAGGACATGGGCCTTTTTCCAAAAGTAACTGAAGGTGTGCATGCGGCTGAAGAAGATATTAAGAAGGATGATCGAAAGGCAGCCTGTATTGTGATAGAGTTTGAGAGCAAGTGTAGTGATGATTTGATTCAGGTGTATTTGGACAGTTAAATGCGTTGGAAAGATTTCCAGGGATGTGGGCTAAATTCAGGCAATTGGAAAAGGTTTACTTTGGGAAAATAAATTAGCATGGACGAGTTTGATCAAAGGATATGTTTCCCTCCTATATGGATCTATGAATGTATGCCCCTCACATTGCTTCGAAAACATCGAGAGAACCTCGGTGCATTTTTTTCTCAGCCTAATCTCGTGAAAGATAATATTGTCACACACGAGTGCAATAGAACATAGAATATAGAAGAATACAGCGCAGTAAAGGCCCTTAGGCCCTCGATGTTGCGCCGATCCAAGCCCACCTAACCTCCACTAGCCCACTATTCTCCATATGCCTATCCAATCCCCGCTTAAATGCCCATAATGAGGGAGAGTCCACCACTGCTACTGGCAGGGCATTCCATGAACTCACGACTCGCTGAGTAAAGAACCTACCCCATACATCTGTCCTATACCTACCCCACCCCCCTTAATTTAAAGCTATGCCCCCTTGTAATAGCTGACTCCATATCTGGAAAAAGATTCTCACTGTCGACCCTATCTAAACCCCTAATCATCTTGTGGGGTATATCAGGGTGTTACAGTGTTACAGTGAGGAGTGTGGGGTATATCAGGGTGTTACAGTGAGAGCTGTGGGGTATATCAGGGTGTTACAATGAGAGGTGTGGGGTATATCAGGGTGTTACAGTGAGGGGTGTGGGGTATATCAGGGTGTTACAGTGAGGGGCAATGAACGCACTCCAGATTTTTTTCCAAACTGTGACACGGACTTATGAATTGAGGCAAACTCGGCACATATTCTCGAGAGTTCAAACACAATGAAAGGTGATCACAATGAAATTCACAATGTACTTTGGCGGGTGGACATACTGGAGGTTTCAAATAGATGGGAGTCTAGAATTATGTCACTATTCGAAACTGAAGTAATTGCCTCTGAGTTCTGATCTGGAAAGAAATATTTTTTATCGATGATTAGAATACCTTCGAACTCTCTACTCCAGAGGACCGTGGATGCTCAGTCTTTGACCATGTTTAAAGTAGAGTGGGGTATGTTTCTAATCATTAAAGAGGTGCAAGGTTATTGGATTGGGGGAGAATAAAATTCGACATGGTGGATGCATGCCAATCCCTCACAATATACGTACGAAGAAGGAGAAGGAAAAATAGAAGCAGAAACTATAGAATGCGTCAAAGAGTTACCATCCTAACGTCTCAAACAAAAAAAAAATGTCGATTTATCGGAATGCTATTAACAAAATAACTATCGTTGAATAGAGGAAAGAAACGCAAGAAATTATAGTTAGGATGCAGTAAGTCAGAAATAAGCTGCTGAAGCTTGAAAAAAAATAAACACAAACATACCAATAATAATGTGAATGTTGAACACAGAGAGACAACACTAAAGTTTCAAACAGCATTGTTAAGGACAACAAATTCGCAAAAATGTTTTTTTTTACAACACATATGCTGAGCAATATAATAATGAGGAAAGAGGAAAGTGACCTATGATACGGCCCAGCTAGTCATAGCTGTACCAGATGGGAGCAACACTTTAGATTGATACTGCAAAATCAGGGCACTGCAGTCAAGCAGTTAGATTTTTTTTTAAAAATCAATAAAGTGAATGACATATTAGAAAGGAGATTGCAATAGATTGGGGGGGTCAAGAGAAGGGGAGGGAGGGTGGGAGCGAGTGTTTGCCAACGACACTGATAGGTGGAAATAGAGACTGAACACAGAAAGCATGGCTGAGCATCAAGGAATCGTCGAAACTTGAGAATGAACGTTTTGGGACTATAGTCAAGCAAACCAAATGCAAAACCTTTTAATGAAAGTTTGCTAAAAATTAGTACCTAATGAGACAACGTGATACAAATAAAAGAGGGAAACTTTTATTTTTCTTTTCATTGCTTTATGCAACTAGTGAAGATAGTGAAGGGAGACATCAACGTATTCTTTAGCTCCTCACGGAATTTATTCTGGGCTATTGTATATATGAAGACATTGTTGCAGGAATTGATCATTTGGAGCATGATAGTCGTCTCTTGAAGGATGTACTGAGGGTCATTGAAGTCCAGTCCACCGAAGTAACCTTCTCCTGAAATCTGTACGTACAAAAACCGTCCAACATAGGTGGCCCACAAGAAAAGGAAACTAAGAGAGATCGCAAAAAGGAGCACAATAGATTTCTTGCGATTGGAAATCTCCTGATCACTTCGATTCTCGGCGCTCCTGATCCTTTTCCGGGCTCTGCTGGCTGCTAATATGTTAGTTACAGTGATTGCATTGAGCAGCAGAATAAGGAGAAATGGGAGAAATGGAACGAGGATGTGATCCAGCCAGTCGTAAGTCTGCCAGATGGGTGAAATATAATAGCTTGACTTGATAATGCAGAACCAGGGTACACCTTTCAGTGTGTATAATGGCCTAAAGATGAAGTAAAAGGGGGTGTTTTTGATGCAGCTCAGGATACATACGATTCCTATCACCATCGATGCAGTTTTGTGAGTGCAGTACCTGATCTTCAAGCTCTGGAAGCAAATAGCCACAAAACGGTCAAAGGTGAAAGCAACCGTTAACCAGACTGACCCATCCCGTATTGTAAAAATCAACATGGTGCTCAGTTTGCATGCAAGTGTGGTGGAAAGTAAACTGTCTCGAAAGTAAATACGGCCGATTCGATTCAGGATGCACCCATTGATGATTACAAGGAAATCAGTCACTGCTATGGCCACTAGGTAGTAGGTGATGCAACAGGACAGTCCACATCGACCTCGTGATAGGATTATAATCGCCACCACATTTGCTGTGAGGAACGAAAAGAACTGTTGTTGAAAGAATCTTATTTTTTCAGCGAATCTTTAGCAGTAATCCTCATGCAATCTTTCGCTGTAACTTTTCTTTCCCACCTGTTTAACAACGCTAGCCATCGTCTATTTGAAAAATAATGCTCAGAATTTGGCATCTCATAATCAATTAATTGAATTGAATTGAAGTGAGTTGAATTGAATTGAATTTATTGACACATGTACCGAGGCACACTGAAAAGCTTTGTCTTGTGAGCAATACAGACAGATCACAGAGTTAACAAGCATTGATAAGCAAATAATAGGTAAATGGCAGCAGAAACAAAAACACAGGTGCAGGCGTATGTTAAGAATTTGTGAGTCCATTCAGTATTCTAACAAAAGTAGTATACAAACTTTTCGAAACTGGCTGGTGCATGTTCTCAGGCTTCTGTACTTTCTCCACGATGATAGATGTTGTAGAAAACTATTTCCAGGGTGGGATGGATCTTCGAGAAGGCTGGCAGACGTTCCTTGACAGCAGGTCTGATAGATGGATTCTGTAGATGGGAGGTTGGCCTTTGTAATTGTCCAGGCCGAGTTCACCACTCTCTGTAACCGTGCCTGATCCGGAATGGTACAGTTGCCATAACAGGCAGTGATGACATCCAGACAGAATGCTCTCGATGGTGCACCTCTAAATGTTGATAAGGGTACTGACAGTCATGCCAAATTTCCTCAGCATCCTGAGGAGGAAGAGATATTGTAGGGCTTTTGTAACCAGTGAGTCCACATGAAGCGTCCAAGAAAACATGTTGTGAATGCCCCCTCCCAGGAGCTTGAAACTTTCCAATCTTTCCATCTCTGTGCTGTTAATGTGTGTATGTGAGTGTGTGCGTGTGTGTGTGGGGGTGGGGTGGGGTGCGGTGCGGGGGGAGCATGAGCAAACCCCGCTGAAAGTCAATAATGACTTCCTTGATTTTGCCAGTATTGAGAGCTCGGTTGATGTGAGTGCACCATTTATCCATATCTTCCACCTTCAGTTTTGTCGCCATCTAAGAGTTGACCAACTATAGTGGCATCATCAGCGTACTTGTAAATGGAATTAGTCTGGTATTTGGCGATGCAGTCATGGATATACAGTGAGTACAGAACGAGGCTGAGTACGCACCCCTGGGAGGGGGGTGTCTAGTGTTGAGTGTATTTGAGAATGAAATGTTGCCCTCAGTCTTCACTGATTGTGGCTTGCAGGTCAAGACACTGCGGATCCAGTTTCAGAGAGTGGGGCTTAATCTGAAATCACTAAGTATGGTAATCAGTCTAGAGAGGATAACAGTGTTGAATGCTGAACTGGAATCAATGAGTAGGTTTTTTTACGTTGCTGTTCTTGGTGTCAAGATGTTCTAGGGAGGAGTGAAAGGCAAGTGATATGGCATCTGACGTAGATGCTTGCTAATACAGAATTCTTTGCAATCTGTCCCGAGCACACACTCCATCCTCTGTTCATGATGGCAAGAAATGTGGGTAGTTCCCAAACTTAGAGACATCCAAGCCAGTAACCGCCCATAGCCCTCTTTCTTAAAACCCCATTCATTCGTCAAGCGTACACTTAATGAAATACATTGATTTTTGATTTTAACAGTCTCTTTGCTCAATTGTGACTGTGGGAATGTTCAATTCAACTTTGGCTGTAAGACCATTACCCACTGATCCTTATTGGGATTAGCAAATGTGCACATGTTTTAGTTCCTCAAGGATGTATTTTCTTTTCTGGACTGCCTTGGAAGAAACATTGTTTTTTTTTTATTTTAGTATTGGGTAGTTACTGGACCACGCAGAGTATGAGCATATTTTATGTCTTTATCTATTTTTGTCACAATCAGGGTGCACTTAAAATACTTTTTTAAAAGGCATTGTATCAGCCGCTTCATTCATCATCTTGCAAATTTTGACTGCCAATGTGTATGTCCTGTATTTTTTTTTTAATTCTTCTGACTGTTCATCTGATTATGTACCTGACTTCCTTGCATTATGGATGAGTAATTGCTTTGCCTTTGTAGCAAATGGTTGCCTTTATTCATTCTTATTCCAGAGAGCTTTTGTTTTGCCAACATATGAAAAATGTATGATCACTCTCAGATCATCTATTTTCCTAAGTGTGATCATTCAATGATATTTCTTCCTGTGAACTTATGACTGTATTGAAGACATTTCAATTGTTTGTCAGAACATCGTTCTCATCACAAATTATTCACTTTTGTTTCCAATGCTTTATATTAGGGCAAAGTAGTAGTGCCCAAATTTTGAAGAAGGTAAGATTTGGGTTCAGATCGCAACTGATCCAATAGAGTGCACCAACATCTCTCAAGTGGTTAATTGAAAATACTAGAATTTTCCACTGGATGGCTTTTGTGGCAGAATGTCAGTTTCCCTCATGCTCTTGCAAGAAATACAGAAGTTCAACTAACAACAAGATAAATCATCATTAGGTTAACAAGTCGCTAAAATCCGAAGTCACGTGACGAGAGCTTACAGTCTAATGAGTGTATTTGAAATCACAAGCTATCGGAGCTCTGCTCCTTCATCAGGTGTTATGACTTCACCTGATAGAGGACCAGTGCTCAGAAAGTTTGTGATTTAAATAAGCCTGTTAGACTATAATCTCGTGCTGTGAGATTTCTGATTTTGTCCACACCAGTCCAAAACCAGGACCTCCATATTTCATTTCATCAAGACAAATTTCGTCACATGGTTCAGATGAAGACTGTCGAGAAACAGCTCTCTATTTCCATATTATTACAGAATGGGAACTGGTTTTCACCCACACCAATATTCTAAGCAGGAAATCAACACTACAATATCATTTACCCAGTAACAATTTGCAGTTGGCTCGGGAAGGGAAACTAATGTCTTTACCTTTCCTCATATTAATTCAACACAGAACTACAACGCCTCAGCGCAACCTCTTCCACTTTCCTATGTCATTGGTACCTCATGGATAATGACGACTGGACTCTACTCTCCCATTCCAAGTTAAAGTCTCTCCTAGAAGAGAAATATTGACTTTTGGAACCAGGTAGGTAATACAGATTTAAGATCATTCAATCTTTGCTACTGGAAACTGCATGGATTTCCCAAACAATGTTGTCGCCATTTAGTACGATATTTGTCCTTCCACACTTCACTTGAATGACCCTCCGAGCCAAGGTGCCTTTGGCAGTTCGTTCATGCTCCCCGCACTCTGTGGTCTCGTCCATACTGTGAGCAAAATCCATTATTTCCAGGATAAGGTACTGCTGATGCTCCTGTAAAGCTGAATTCTGCAACTTCGCTGCTGCTTCATTTGCAGTCACACCCTCCCTTGTCTGAGCGTGATTGATTGCGAAACATTATTAAAGTATCTCCCTCCCTAATGTAGTGCAGTGTGTACAGCTCAGACTCCAACTAATCAAATCCGATCCGAAAATTTTCAGTCAGCTAACATTTGCTGTGCTGGTGTCCAGCAACTCTCATATGGTGTCGCGGCAGAATATGACTTGCTCACGGATATTTTTCATTTCATTAAATTGGATTTTAAATAATTTAATGGTGAATGTCTTAATTGTATTCTTCAGATATATTAATGTCTCGTGATTTAAACCAATTGGTCAATCGAAAGGTAACGAAGAAATGTCGAGCAATCACCTAACAAGTTGTCACATTGTGGTTCTTTCAGGAATTTACAAATTGGAATGACTTTCTGCCGCTGCCATTTTTTTCTCTCCAGGGTTCACTGTCCTCTACACTCGGGTTAACTTGGTCTTTTATAATGTTGCTGACCTGCTTTCAGGTAGATTGAGAAGCAGTTCACATTGCTCTCTCTCTCTCTCCTGATTTTATGAAGCTGCTATATCCATTAATCCATTTTGCCTTTTAGACTTGATCTAAAAATGAACATTTTGTGAACCATGTCTGGTAAACTCTTTGCAGTAGCTGATTAAAGAGAGGAATTCCAACTGCACAAGTAGAAACTAAGCAATGCCAAGAAACATTGACCTTGTCAGAGGCAGTCACAATCTACTGACATTCCAACCAATACTTTCCAAAAGAACAATTCAAGATCAAATCGTAACTGCACAGGATGAAATAGACAATAACTGTAAAAAACACTTTCCTCTCAATGTACCTCCTTCGAACATTTCCATATTTAATTGTCAATATCATATTAACAAAGGAGACTGCCCAGTAAGAGTTCACGAGACTGTAACGGATACATCCTTCCAGAGATCGCATTGTAACTATGCAGAATTGCTATGTGCATTCCATACCAAAGCGCAAGTATTATAAGGATGACTTTGTGTATTATTTTGTTCTTCAATATCATTACGAAATAAAAATGCCGTTTATTGCTCAGTGGAACACAATTGTGTGAAACACACTGGATGACAATTAAGTATATTATAACGACACTGAGTGCTGAGCAGTAAAGTAAATTAATGTTCCTATACTGACATGCATTTCATTGCATAATGGCTGCAGCCATTAAGAAGGACATTCTGCCCATTACGTTCAGACTGGCTATTGAAATGATTATCCCACTCAATGGAATCACCCTACCAAAACACTAAACACATAACATTGTTAATTTTGATGTGAACGCCAAGTTCCCTTATGAAAGCCTTGTTTGAAAATTCTTTTTACCATACAGTCAAGAATGAAAATACAGACTGACTCATTTCCTGAATGTAGAGTCTATTCTTAATATTATGTTTACTCTTTTAGCGAAGTCTTTTTATGTTTTTTTTTTATTTTATGGTGCCCAGATCTCTATCATTTTATGAGAAGTGACATACTTCAGCTATCTAAGAAACGATAATCCAATAAATGTGTGGCATTATAAATGGAGCAATGTCCTTTGTTACCCCTAAAGTAATTCCAAGGAATGCGCGAAATTGATCATAGCATGATATTGCATTCAGTATCACATTACTTTAAAGCACTATTCCAACTGTATTTATTTACGTCCCGATCATCCTGATTTTTTTTAAATCCTGATCAGGAAATGGAAGAGATAAAACCCCTGGAATTTAGCGACTTCATACACTGTAGAGCATTTGTTTCTTACCAGGGGCACCAATAGCGGCGAGAATGGGATAACAAATGGCAAAGACCGGTCCGTTCGCGGGCGCGTGCATCCTTTTTGAAAAAAAAACAATGGATATTCCCGAAGTTTTAGGCCGTTGCTTTGTGACACGTTGAAATCATCCAATATTTATTTAAAGCGAGAGTCTCCAGAGGAGTAATTAATTTGAAACCTGCACCTTACAACTCAGTGAACAAATAGATTAACTTATTTCCCATTAAATCATTGACATTACGATTGTATTTATGCGAGAATCGATAGATACAAATTGTGTGCTTCTCCCCATGTCAGAAACTATATTTTTAAATTTTCATCACTGTAAGCGTAAATGGCAGATTTGAGTTGAAGTCTCATCTCAACCTTCAATCTGTATCTCTCATCTCTTCAAACTTCCAAAATATTTCCTTCTTTCAGCTGACAGATCGGTTCATGCATTATCCTCATGACTCACTGATTTTGAATTCAGCAATTCAATCTGACCGAAATCTTAAAATGATTCAATGTCTGAAACATTTGAAATCATGTTTTGGGTAATAGGGTGGAGTGAAGTAACAACAGAAACATGCCTTGGAAAATTAGCATCAAGGTGACTGGCAGTGGTGAAATCCAAATTGCAAATTGCAAAAGTAAATGTTTTGTATAATAGCTGATATAACAGAGTCATGTATCATGTCATTTAAAAAGAATTATGGTCTCAGTCTGAAACAATTTGCACATGGTTTCGTGAAATAAAAGGACAAGCATATCGTCTTCTGGAATGAAAGGAGCGTTTAATGTGATCAGGCTGCAATATCAGTGAACTAATGGCATGACAAATGTGATAGAAACTGTATAGTACAGAAAAATGAGATGATTACTTAATGTAGTTAGAAATTACCAATGAGAAAAGTTTTTAAAAAGGATTTATGTAACACAGTGCAGTCTTGCAATAACTGTGCAAGTGCTAAACGGTAGCATAAATCAATGGTGCAAGTTAATCTGAACCGAAACAGAATTTAGTCATACTATCTCGCAGTGCATGGTCTAATGTTATATGCACAGCATCAAAGATAAAAGACAGCATAACCAATTGACCGGTTTATTTTCACATAAACTGCTGTCGTCCTGGTGAAGGTGGTGGTTGGCAGTAGGAACTGATGTAGAGTGCCGAAGCGTTCATTGTGATGAGGAATATTCCAGCTTCGACTGCTCCGTGGGGACTGAGTTTCTGCAATAGGTCTGTAGTGTCCCGAAGGAAACTGGGGGTTCCTCTTATAATGGGTTAAAAGATGGCCTCGATGTTGCCAGAGAAGCTGTCACGCAGGTCTTCGGGCTGATACGATAACATGTCCAGGTGTGTTGGCTTTGTGTATCTGGAGAAAGCAGTTGTATTCTTCTATACGAAATATACGCGGGATGAGAGTGACTAGGACAATGTGAAAATCTGGATCTAAGATGTTGATTAGTCTGTTGAGTCGACAGATATGTTCATTGGTCAAATAATTAGGTCTTTGTTATAGATATTGGCATCAAACGTGGGAACACCACCCACGACCTTGTCGGCAGATACTCTTGTAACAAGGCCACTGTCCTCCACTTCATACCGTGTCGGCAATGATGCCACGAGACATGGTAGATTGGCAAGACCATGCAGATGCAACGACTATGGATGAATTGATACCACATAACAATTGGCAGAAGCTAGACCGCCTCCCCACACATTCTGGAGCAATTCAGTCGTCATGGACATTTAGCCTTCAATCTTTGTGAGAGCGTCCTTGCAATGCAGAACAACCATGCAGAAACTGACAGATCCATACTTATTAACAGAGCCTCAACTGTGGCCTTGGGTACATGCCGTACTACATGTAACCCAACCATCCACTTCTCTATCTATAATTTTTTTACTGTTCTGTTTGGACACAATAAACGTAATAACTTGTTACAAACTCTCTATTTTAACTAGTTTATACAATTTTGAATCTCTGGTTAAGTTGGTTCAATTATCAATATTCGACTCTTGTACATACAATGTTATTTCAGACATTCAGTTTGTCTCCAGAACTACCTCATTTTTATGGTTTTTAAAAATTATCTCTTTGCCTCAATTAAAAGGATTATTGATCCTCCCTTCAATTGTTCAACTGTTGACACTTGATATGCATCCTGATGAAGGGCTTTTGCTCGAAACGTCGATTTTCCTGCTACTCGGATGCTGCCTGATCTGCTGTGCATTTCCAGCACCACTCCAATCTTGACTCTTATCTCCAGCATCTTAGTACCCACTTTTGCCTACATTTTACACGTCATCTGATGTTTTTCATCACCAGGAGGACTTACTTTTCAGTTTTTCGACTCCTGACTTGCAACATATGTATACTCTTTTAATCTTTCTGCCATTAATTCTGTGCCCCGTGTGCTTCTCTTCACTTCACCTGATGAAGGACTAGCGCTGCTAAAACGTGTGATTTCAAATAAATTTCCAAAACTATAACCTCCAGTCATGTATCCTCTGACCTTATCCAACCCATTTGTTCACCAACACCTTTATTTCAGTGATGAAGACGGAACTCAAAACACCACTTTGTTATCTTCCCCACCTGTGTGTGTGAGAGAGACAGCGTGTGAGAAAGAGAATATATATGTGAGAGTGAGACAGACAGAGAAAGACATCACATGTTGTCTTTATGTGTGTGTGAGAGTTACAGAACGTGTGTTTGAGAGACAAGGACGTGGAGAGAGAGATAAATCCCGCCTTATCTCGACCTAAAATGAGGCAACCATAATCTTAAACCGTGTCAGATAATTTAAGGCTCTTCCTTCAAAGTCCAAAAGTTACCAACACATTCAAATTCTCGTAATAATATGAATATATTCATTTTGGAAGATGCTTTGGTGAAGTTTGATGTTTTGCACACAGAAATCAAAGGTCTCAGCCAGAGCATATCATTGCAGAATTCTTCGTGGTAGATTTCTCAAGCTAACCCTTCATCAAAATCATCAATGGCCTTTCCTCCATCATAATGTCAGATGCAGAAATTCACTCATCATTGCGCAATGTTTGCCTCACATGAATCTTTAGGGACTGAAGCAATCTGAGCTTAAATGTAGCAATAGCACATCGCACTCAGGTTTGGCTGGAGCTGGAACAGGTACCATTCATGCAATGAAATATCTGGAAATGGAAATCTCGAATGAGAAATAATCAAATCATCACTGCGGGACATTACTGGATTGCACATGCTAAATTACTCATAGTGTTCAGTGATGTGCATGTTGGATATGTTTTCCGTGTGAAATGCAGGAGTACATGGATAGGGTAAGGGGATGGATCGGGGTTGGTTGCTGTTCGGAGTTATGTGTGGTTTCGTTAGGATCACTGACTAACTTTCACAGTAAAGGGATTTTATTAACAGTGACTTTCTAAATTGGGCATACGTTTACTGTGGAATTCGTGGGGAAAATACATAGGCCCCCTCCAGTTCCTTAAAATATGCTAACGATCTAGAACTTGGTGCACAAGGAAACATTTCCAAAGATACAGACAACAAAAAAATGAGAGCATTGTTCACTAAAATGCGACATTGTAAAGACACCGACAGAAAGCAAGCTGGTGGAATGAACCGCTAGGTGGCAGATGATGTTCGATGTGGAGATGATACTACTGAGCATCCTTACAGAACTTCTGCAGTCCACATGTTGGAAATCAAGCGCGTTTCGTCGCCTGAGATGGTTCTACTGAGCATCCCCCTTAAACTTCCACAGCCCACCTTTTGTAAATTAACCTGGTTGCAGCACCTGAGAGGTTTGCTAGCCCTGTATTTACCAACAAATTGGAGATTATTCTATTGCACTCTCGACGAATGCGACGTGAATGTCAGGCAGGAGATAGGAAATTCGGAGAAGAATTCTTTGCCGCTATATTTCTATATTCTGACCTGCTCCTGTACTCACTTCTTCAGTTGCGGGTATCATTTGAGTTTTGGGTGAAATATCACCACTGGGATGTTGTTGTGGGGAATTCAATAACAGCAAAATAATTGAATGTCAAGTTGAAGTGGTAAGATTGTGATTCAATGGAGATGACTATTGCCTGCATTTGTGTGTAGTGAATGTTACGTTCCCCTTGTCAGTCCCAGCCTGTGAATACTTTCTTGAATGTAATGCTTCAGGATGTAAGGATACTGCTTCAGTATCGAAATATGCTGCATATTCTGAATATTAAGCAATCATTGTCGACCATCTTCACTTATGAATTTATGATGGATGGAAGGGCATTCATACAGTAACGAAGATGGTTGTGCCGAGGACATTAACCAAAGGTATTCCTGCAGAAATGTCCTCGATCTGAGATGAGTGATCTCTAACACCTACAACCATCTTGCAATGTGTCAGGCATAATTGTAAAAAACCGACAGTTTACTTACGATGACCACTGATTTCAGTTTTGCTTGTTACGACACTGGTAACCCCCTCCTCCCACTGCTTAATTTAAACCAGCAACACATAAAACATTTATCGCGTGCAGTAATCTGTGAAAATTCGAGAGGCCAAGAAGTATTTAAGGTAAAAATTAAAAACTTTATTTCTTAAAGTATAACAGAGAATAACTAACAGCTCTTTAGAACTCCTTTATCTAACCTATTTTAAACCTTCCCCTTTTACAAAACTAGTCTGATAAAATTCTCAGTTTAAATGATCAAAAATTTAAATTTCAAAATCATTCAAATTTTCTCTTGGTATTTTCCTCTCTAAGGTATTTCTGTTTCACAGGTCACTGATTGATAAAGGTATCTTTAAGAGACTTGTTTTTCGGGCAGTGTGTATCTTTAAGAGATTTGTTTTTCCCCGGGTACAAGAGAGTGTTACAAGGGGACATAAATTTAAGGTGAAGGGTGGAAGGTATAGGGGAGATGTCAGGGGTGGGTTCTTTACCCAGAGAGTGGTGGGGGCATGGAATGCGCTGCCCGTGGGAGTGGTAGAGTCAGAATCAGCTTTTAATATTGCTAATATACTGAATTCAAACTTGATTGGAGTTTGGAATTTGGTATTTTTGGGGGTAAAATTTAAATCGATTGGTCTAATTCGAATGTGTTTCTGGCTCCAGGCAACGGGATACGCTAGTTGCTGGACCAAAAGGTTACATTATATCTTGTTCATAACAGTTGGTGCTGTCAAGTATTTCTGCTAACTTTTAACTTCCTTAAAGGTACAGTACACTTCTGCACCATCATAACAGTGTTATACCATTAAGGTGCATACAATAATTGTTTTAATCTGACCACATAACATGTTTTGTCATGCTACCGCGCCTGTCTCATTTGACAATGCATAAACAATGCATTGGCTTCGACTGAACTTGGTGTCAAGTACAGCTGTCGCCAATTTCTGTATGACGATATTAGGCCCAGCTTCATTAGCTACTCGAATGCATATCTGTTCGTGTATTATGCTACCATTTGTCACTGATCGCATGTCACTATTTTCGAGCTCAGTTCTATCCACAATACAGAATGTGCCATTATATTTTCTGTGTCTGCTTTGGAAATGTTCTCAATGCTAATATCACTGGGCCCACACCTCAATAATTACTCGCGATATTTCTCAGTTTCTATTATTAAGTGGTAACTTTTAGGTTCTTCCTTCCGTGAAAATGTTGAATTTAGTTTCAATTTCAACACCTGAGAATTAAACGAACACATAAAATGCTATGCAATCCATATTTGATGAAATATTTGCATATTTTCCATCCACGTCATATCCAAATATGTCATAAGGTCATAAAGATATACAGTATTGAATAGGAACGAACTCATCCATGCCGACCTGATGTTCTAAATTAGTCTCGTCCCATTTGGGCAGGGTCCCTCGAAACCCTTTCTGTTCATATACTCATCAAGATACTTTTAATATATTGCAATTGCATCAAACTCGAACACTTCCTGTGGCTGTTCATTCGACACATGAAGAAGGCTTTGTGTGGATGAGTTGCCTTTCATATCTCTTTTAAATCTTTCCCCTCTCACCTTTAACCTATGGCTTCTAGTTTGAAACAACCCTAAGCTGGGAACAAGACTCTCTCCATGCCCTCGTGATTTTATAAACTTCTGTAAGGATACCTCTTGGACTCCAATGTTACTGGTACAATATCCACAGTCTATTCCCTATTCTGCCTCTGACTGTAGCTCAAACCCTCCAAACTAGGCAACATTCTTATACATTGAAACAGATCATGTGTATGCGTGTGTGCGTGCATGGGTATGTGTCTGCGTGCGTGCGCACGTGTGTGTGTGTGTGTACTTCAGATTGTATCACCAGCAAGAACAATATAATTAATATGATATCTAAAAGAGAGAAAATAATTTTGAACTGGTCAGAGATGAGAAAACACGTTTTTTTTTATTTGAGATCGACCTCAACTCATTGTCAACAGCGGAAGTGAATGTGGCTGCTGAATGTATTATCAGTTCTTCACCCACAATCAAAAACAAAGAACCACTGCATCTCCCCTTGCAATGTTAGACATTAAAGGCATGAAACTGTGAGTTAATTTGTTTGTTTGTTGAATGGATGTAAAAAATTCTGTCATAATTAACCCCTCTGGAGATAATCATGCAGAATAAATGAGAGATCTTTAGAAAGTGTCTCAGAAACAAGCTGCACAACTTGGACAACACCATTATTTTCCAAAAAGGCGATGCATGGTCCAGCAAATGGTTCTCTCTATGCTATTTACTACATACTTCTCGCTGTTATTGGTATGCCAGGTAGGGGATGGAATTGATTTTGATTTTTATTCGGTCAAAAGGAAAAAAAGAATCCCTTTTAGAACGCGACTTTACTTAAGGAAACCTTCAGCTCTGTCTGACCGTAAGATATTTCAGCTGATTCTGATATTTATACGAATTATATAACATGCCGTTATACTCTAGTAAATTACATTACATATACTCAAAATGAACTGTGAAGCAATGCATGATTATAATATGCTTTACCGCGCAAAATTATGGTTCAATAGTCTATTCAGTAATGGAAAGACAAAGTGCAATTTGTCCAATTGCATGACTTCATCGGTGTGAATACTGAACATTACATTCAATAATATTGCAGGAAACAGCAGTGTCTTGTTTTCATTTGTTCGTGTGTGTGGTCTGTTGAGTTATAAAGTATCCTGGTGTAAGAATCATTTTTCTTTCATTGCAATTTCAGAGACTGCATTCCAGATCAATTAATGTTTACATATAAAACACGGGCATACATTGTAAGAATCTACAGTGCGAACTCAAGAAAATATTAGTTGGAGCATATTGAATTGTGAATGAAAGGCTAATTTATAATATGATATCAAGAATCAACTATGAAAATGTTTGAGGTGCATTAAATGATCTCGCATATGTCTTGCTTTTGTGTGTAAACCTTGTGGATTTGGATTTTTTTGGACATTATTTTGGTGAAAACCGGGATTTTTTGCTGTTTCTGGAAATGTCAATATCTATTGTCCATCAATTGTTTTCATCATCAATGGAGTTGCATTACTTTCCTCAACCACGAATTATGCCGGCCGTAGGAATATTTCGAGAGATCTGTTTTCTAAAGAAAGACAAACATGACACAAAATGACATCAAAAGAAATTGGAAAAGCACGTGAATTCAATGATAATGGAGTTTAAGTTGAATGCAGCACCGAAAACGGCGAGAAGGAGATGGAGAATTTGAGCAACTGAGGCAGTAGTCAGTTGGTATGGGGAGAAGTGGGGGAGGGGGAATGGATTCAACGGTTTGCACCAGTTCAAAAACAACATCAGAAACATCATTGAGGCAATCATCAACATGCATGCATAAAAGGACAGCATTGGAGGCAATTTTCGATTTCCGATAATTGGAGCTTATTCTTTGGTTGGCAAGAGCTGAGAAATAGGAGGAATTTGCAGTGAAGGCAGTGAGTATTAGAATTGAAAATCTGGTGGGGTGGGAGAAGAAATAACTCAACCAGTGCAGTGGTAAAGCTGGTATGAAGTAAAGTTTTGTGCCTCTTGGCGCAGCAAGGGTGCCATGGTAACAGGTTGGAGGAAGCAGTAACTGATGTTTCGAGAACCTTTGGTAATGTCTCTCTTTATCTCTCACAGCCAACTTCATAGCAATCATAATTCTATCCCGAGGGCGGTGTGGACTCTCCCGGTGTATCACTTTCTATTTGGTGGCCATAGCGGTGGCTGATTTCCTTGTCATCACCACTGGTTGCTTACTCAACCGGATCCCCAGAATGTACTTCAGGTACAGTATACTGTCTACAACCCCAGCGTGCAGCCTGAGTGCCGTGCTCGTGTATGTCACACGGGATGGCTCCGTTTGGTTGACAGTGGCTTTTACCATCGACCGTTTTGTGGCCATCTGCTCCCACAGCCTGAAAACAAGATACTGCACTGACAAAACTGCTTCGCAAGTCATGGGAATTATCTGTGCACTAAGCCTCATAAAGAATATTCCTTATTACTTCATATACCAGCCTTTATACGTTCTGGACGAGGTTTCCTGGTTCTGTGACATTAAAGCCATCTACTATTCCTCGCTAGCCTGGCAGGCCTACGATTGGTTGGACCGGATATTAACTCCTTTTTCACCCTTTCTCCTCATTCTCCTACTCAACGCCTTGACGGTAAGACACATCCTTGCAGCCAGCCAAGCCCGCAAGAGGCTCCAACGAAGTCAGAAGGGTGAAGACCAAGAAATAGCCAACCGAAAGAAGTCTATTGTCCTACTTTTCGCCATCTCTCTCAGCTTTCTTCTTCTTTGGATTACGTATGTCATTTATTTTCTGTATGTGCGAATTAAAGGCGATGCCTATTTCAACAGTTTGAATTTTAATGACCCTCAATACATCCTTCAAGAGACTACGAAAGTGCTCCAATTACTAAGTTCTTGCAACAACGTTTTCATTTACGCTGTGTCTCAGTCCAAGTTCAGAGAGCAGATGAAGAATGTGCTAATGTGTCCCTTCACCATTGCAAGTCGTTTCTTCAGTACATAAAAAAACCCTCATTTTTCTTGCATTAAAATTGCCCCGTGTGCCACTCTCTTTTTCTCTCACCGGAATGAGGAAGTTCTGCATTTAAGATCCTGACGTTGTCAGAAATAGAAGGCTAATTGTGTTAATTCCCGGAGATGGGGTATTCTTTCTACCTTCCTTTCTTCTTTTCTTCCTTCCTTCCTTTCAACCTTCCTTTATTTCTTGCTTCTTTCCTTCTTTCTTTCTTTCCTTCTTTCTTTCTTTCTTTCTTTCTTTCTTTCTTTCTTTCTTTCTTTCTTTCTTTCTTTCTTTCTTTCTTTCTTTCTTTCCTTCTTTCTTTCTTTCTTTCTTTCTTTCTTTCTTTCTTTCTTTCTTTCTTTCTTTCTTTCTTTCTTTCTTTCTTTCTTTCTTTCTTTCTTTCTTTCTTTCTTTCTTTCTTTCTTTCTTTCTTTCTTTCTTTCTTTCTTTCTTTCTTTCTTTCTTTCTTTCTTTCTTTCTTTCTTTCTTTCTTTCTTTCTTTCTTTCTTTCTTTCTTTCTTTCTTTCTTTCTTTCTTTCTTTCTTTCTTTCTTTCTTTCTTTCTTTCTTTCTTTCTTTCTTTCTTTCTTTCTTTCTTTCTTTCTTTCTTTCTTTCTTTCTTTCTTTCTTTCTTTCTTTCTTTCTTTCTTTCTTTCTTTCTTTCTTTCTTTCTTTCTTTCTTTCTTTCTTTCTTTCTTTCTTTCTTTCTTTCTTTCTTTCTTTCTTTCTTTCTTTCTTTCTTTCTTTCTTTCTTTCTTTCTTTCTTCCTTCCGCTCTTCCTTCCTTCCGCTCTTCATTTCTTTATTCATTCCTTTCTTTCTTTCTCGATTTTTTTCTTTCTTTGTGTGCTGCTCACCTGATTAGAGAAAATCACATTTAACATGCCTCTGTGCACTTCACCTGTCGTAACAGTTGTAAGATTCTGAAGCTCGGCCAACTGAATGTTTAAACATTTCTGTCAGTTTGTCTGGGAAAAGCTAGTCCTTTGCAATTGCTTCACATAACGGCGTGGATACGTCTGTACAGATCGACCACACTCTGTCACATTGCGCCATCATCACATAATGAGGCATTCTGGCATTCTCGATAATGTTGTCATTACTTAAGATAGCCTTGGACTCCTTCAGCCCACCGAAACACAGTGTATTGTTTCCCCTAATCATATTCCCCTGGTATACAGAGCTGATAAAATTTCCAGTCCCTCATAAACTTGCTTTCTTTTCCTTCTATTCTGTACAACAGCATCTCTTAATTTATTCAACACAGTTTTATTATGCATACATGTTACAATCTATTTAGTTCCACTGATTACATTCACTTTTATATATCGATATTTATAGTTGTACACTGGTGTCCATAGGAATTGAAGATTTGTAATCTCCATAATCATGAAATACGGAACATCACCAGAATTTACTTTGATTATTTGAGCAAATCAAATCGCTCCCTTCGCTGAGTAATTGCTGATTTCCTGAGTTCATGTCATTCAGTACAATTTCAGATCATAATGAATAAGAACACAGATGGACCATTCCGAAAATTTAGCCTTCCTTGTTTCGCAATTTATAAGATCACATCTGGACGACATCTAACTCCTGTTTTCTACCATTTTGTCTAACCTATCAATTCCATGATACTTAAAAAAAAACACTTGCCTCTTGTTAAATGTTTCAAGTGACTTGCCTCCATAGGTCTCAGGATGAAGAATTCCAGGCCTACACTGCGGTCTTCCAGAAGAAATTCCTTCGTATCTCAGGTGTAAATAAGTTTCTCTATATCCTGTAACTATGACTCGTAATGAAACGTTACCAGGGTAGATAGGACAGACAATGCTATCAAGTGGACTTCGTTCCATGCTGTAATTTTAGAAGAAGGCACAAGGAAAACAAAACAGAACCAAATGCAAAACGTTTTGGATTTGGTATGGTTTAAATGTGCAGTGAATGATGAAACATTTTCATTTGTCGCAAGAGAAAAATGTCATTTGGTGGAATTGTATGGAAGAAAAGCCTTGCATATTTTCGCTAAAAAATTAATTTCCCTTGTGTCTCTCTGAAATTCCAAAAACCGTTGGGATTGTACACTTCACAGTCCAAGGTTAATAATTTCTGCTCCTGGATTCCCAAGTGTTTGTTTCTCTCTGTCTTAGTGTACAGTGACAGGCTGCAGCGTCTGACAGTCAAACAGATTTAATAGTGTGAGTAGTTAAATGTTTCCCTTGCTCCATGAATCCGTGAAACCTTCCTCAAACATTTTTGATTCAGAATGTCGGATTATATGTTGAGAACTCGAACGGTGAAATGTTCATATCAAAAATGTAAGCAAACCTGCAGCGAAAACAGATTGGTCTGTGCTTCGGCTCTTCATTCGAAATGTCACACTATCGCATAAAAGTGCTTCTGTAACAAAACGGTGAACATAATAACCCTCGAGCATCAGTGCAGAAGACCAGTGTGCACATACAGCAGCTACTAAGGAGATGGGAGAGAATTGATTTCATCTATTTCGAAAAGAATGGAGTGGGGAAGTCGAAAGGTGTTGCAGCCAAGGTACACGACTCTAGTGAGGCCAAATGTGGAATACTGCGTACAGATATGATGCACTTACATGAGGAAAACTGTACTTGCTTTAAAAACAATTCAAAGGTGTTAATCAGATAAATTCAGTGATTTAATATATGTATATGAGGAGAAAGTGTGTAGTTTCGACGTCTATTCAATATAAGTTAGTAGAATCAAAAGAGATTTAACTAGATCTGTAAGACAGCAGCTGGGACTGACCACATGAAGGTAGAGTGGATGTTTCACGTTGTGGAATAAAATAGAACAACAGGTTGTAGTTTTAGGCCTCGGGATGACATATTAATAGCGGAGTGGAACTACCAGTTCTCTCAAAGGGACGCGAATCTGGGGAATGCATGAATTCTGAGTGCAGTGGATGCCTTGACTAAATAAATTTGAGGAGCTAGACAAATATTTAATAATGAGTGAAAGAGTTATGAGCAACACGCAGGAGAGTGAACTTGAGGCAAAACTGAGGACTGCAGATGCTGGAAACCAGAGTTTAGATCAGAGCGGTGCTGGAAAAGCACAGCAGGTCAGTCAGCATCCAAGGAGCAGGAAAATCAACATTTCGGGCAAAAGCCCTTCGTCAGGAATAGAGACAGGAAGCCTCCAGTGTGGAGAGTTAAAGAGGGGAGGAGGCTGGGGAGAAGGTAGCAAAGAGTATAATAGGTGAATGGGGGTGGGGATTGAGGTGATAGGTCAGAGGAGAGGGTGAAGCGGATAGGTGGGAAGGGAGATTGGCATGTAGAACAGGTCATGAGGACAGTGCTCAGTTAGAAGGTTGAAACTGAGGTAAGGTGGGGGAGGGGAAATGAGAGTGATCTTGAGGCCTATCTCAAATGAATCATGAGCATATTGTTGAGTAGACTCATGCATTGTATTACCTACTCCTGCTAGCTTTTACGGTTTTTGTCTAATAATTTGTACGAGGAGAATTAATTGTTTTTTTTCATCTTGAAAGGCACGATAAAATAATCTATCTGTCTCCCTATCTCTTCTCTCTCTCTAACCTCCCCCTACCCATACCCCTCACTGTCCATAAAGAGAAGGATTGCAGTGACGCAAGAATAAAACAATTTTTTTATTGCAATTTCGAAAGTCAGTTAGATTCTCTAACATTACCCGCTTCCTTTCAATGTTTTCTTAATAAACGGATGGCTTCGAACAGCTAAAACATTTAATAATCTCGACAAAATTTAGGCTGCAATTGGATATACTTCATTGCAGGAGTTTCAATTCCAGATGGCCAGCAAACCAATCAATCGGTGTTTGATTCCAAGACGAGGACTTCCTGCCGAATTGAAAATTACCTATGATGAAAACGGGAGGAGAGAGTATAATCTTACTTTTGCCTGATTCGGATGGGTCCACCAAATACATTATTGTGCTGTGACGGCAGTCAGTCTTCCAAAGAAGGATTGGCTGTTACAAAATCGACACTCTTTTAGCAACACTACTCCAATAATACAGAGAGCCAAGCTAATGCTCAGATTTTATGGATTGGAATCCAATCACTGCAAAAAATGAAATTCAAATTTCATTGAACGGTAATCCAAGAACCATTGTCAATTGTTTAAAAGACTAACGTGCTCGCTGTGTATTTCATAAGGTGCTGGTAATGATGCCGAGGTGACAATTTATTACACATACTTACTTGAGTTTAAGAACGTGGTTAGGGTTGACATTCTTCAGGCTCTGCCGGTCATATGGTGTAGGTTGAGTTTCTATGCTGTCCGGGAGAGATTTTAGGCCATTGACCCAGGGACACTGAACGAATGACAATATGTTTCCAAGTCAGGTTGGTGAGAGGTTTCGAGGAGAATTTTCAAGTGATGAGGTTAGCATCTAACTGATGCCCTTGTCTTTCTGATAACGGTAACCATTGCTTTGGAAGACTATGTCTCAAGATCTTTGCAGAATTTCTGCAGTGCTTGTTGCACATGGAAGACTGCTGATAATGAATGTCTGAATGTCATTGTGGATGGAGTGAGAATTTCTGGAATGAGTGATCAAGCGGGTTACTTTGTAGTAGCATAATGGAGTCATACAGCAATGCAGGTACAGAACTTTGAAAAAGATCCTTTCGTCGAAATCATCCATGCCAAACAGGATTCCCAAAGTAAACGACTTCCACTTACTTGCGTTTGACCCATATCCCCTGCAGCTTTCCTGTAATGAGCCTATGTATACTTTCTTATATTGCGTTTATACCTGCATCTAACTCTCCCTCTGGCAGTTAATTCCACGTGTGCCCCATTTTCTCCATGACAACATTATCCCTCAGGCCCCTTTTCAAGCTACCTCCTCTTATCTTAAAATTATGATCATTAGTTTTGAACTCGCACACTCTCGGGAAACACTTCTGGTATTCAATTAATCAACACCCCTCATGATTTTATGCGCCTAAACTCCCTATTCTAAACTGTAAAATGCCCCAGTCTATCCAGCCTCGCCTTACCAATCAAACACTCCAGTCCAGGTAATAGCCTGGTAAATATTTTCTGAATCCTTTCAACTCAGTAACATCCTTTCTATCGTAGAGTGACAGGAACTGCATACATTTCTCGAAATGAAGTCTCACCAACGTCCAGTACATCTCAAAATGACGTTCCAACTCCTAAACTTCATAACTAAATCACTGAGCCTGAACATCACTGAAGACTGAATGCTATTTAGCATATCTAATTTACCTAACTTACACATCATTGGACTCTGGGACTAAACCAGAAAACCCAGCAGAAATCTATGCAAGGATCCGAATAATGCACAAACGACAGACAGACAGTCGCATGAAGGTGGAATCAAGCCAAGATCCCTGGTGCTGTGAGTACAGCAGTGCCAAACACTGAGCTACCGTGCTGTGTTCGACCAAGCATGTTTTAGGAATCTATGGCGGGAGCTTGGTCAAAAGTACATTGAGTTTGAAGGGTTCTACCGAAAACAGAAATTGACATTTCGATAAAGATGTTAAAAATAAATGAAGCATAAGACGTTCTTCTGGGGGCAACTATTTTGGAGGACTTTGAGAAATCACTTCCAGAAGTAGCGACAAATCATGCAGAAGGGTGGACGATGAGAGTTGTAAGATTAGTTATGGAAATTCAGAGACAGCAAGTGATAAAAAGTTCGTTCATATATCAAAGTTTGGCTTCTGACATCACATACAATGTGTGAGGGAAAAATTGAGTCAAAGGTAAAAACAACAGGTGATAAACGAAAATAAGATCTCATTGCCCAAGTAGGTGTATTTAAATACATGGATAAAAGGAAAACCGTTGAAAGGACAGAGAATAAAATTTTCAGTAGTTTTCAGCGTTCGTGGTTTAGAAAAAGCACTGGGAAGACGGGTGTGTGAAAACAAGATAAGCCAGTGATGTCTGTTGAAATATGAAATGTACGTACAGTGGAAGCGAAAAAGCTGCAAGAGAATGTACGACATGGCAGTAGTAGATTTGAGAAGAAAGTGCGAGATCTCTTTAATTAAATTATTTGTCTGGGTAAGGTCTACTCGCATATACCAGGAGCAGCAGGAAAAGAACATAATTTTTAAAAAAGTATCAAGTCACTCTTTGATGGTGAAAGATGAGGCGATTTGTAACTCAGACTAAGCATTGCTGAATAAGGCGGTGATGTATGGAATATTGCATTTGGAGATTCTGGTAAAAAGTGCTAAAGTGTTTGCAGGAATGATAGAGCAGTTCTCTTTTCCCGAAACACTGTTTATCCTTGATAATATAGTTGGATCACAAATGGGAGTGATGTCTACTACGGTTGAAAAGCCATTGAAAGGTCAGGCAACTGAGGTGTACAGGAGGTATATTTTGGGATTTCTTCTGGCTGCGTGGTTACAAGGTCACAAAGCCACAGGTTGAGACAAGAGAAGAAAAAAAGAAATAAACATAAGAAAATTGAAGGTCGGTTATCAGGAACATTGTTGGATCAAATTCTTGAGAGAAGAAGATAACAAATGTTTGTCGAAGAAAAATGGACATATCTGTTTCGGAGAAATTAGCTGAAATACACCGGAAGAAATGAAAAACTTTAACAGTCGTATCAAAAGCAAAGATAGAAAAGGAATCTGATACAATTCCTGAAAGTTACTGTGGTGATTGGAACGAGGTCAGCCACATGGATTCCGTAGAATATGAGTTCAGTGAATGGGTTGGCAATCTGATTCAATCAAGGAAACTTGCCAGATAGATATATACAGTCATTTAACAGGTCCTGTTCTCTCCAGGAGCCGGCTCTGTCTTAATTGGATCAGTGTCATATACTGTGCACATGTGAATAAAACGTGGTTTGGTGACGTGAGCTTTCATGGAGGCATTTTCAGTTACTATTCAAAAAATGATGAGGAAATAGAGACTATCACATGTTCAGGGGGATTAGAGTTGGGCAGGCATTCATCTATTACTGATGGGATTTCAAAAGGAGGTATTTCATGTAGCACATGAATTACCAAGCAGAGTCCAGTTGTGAGTAGAAAACCTCAAGCCAAAATGCAAAAACGTTTTTATTCCCCTGTGCTACAAAAAAGTCTGGTTGAATTTCGCTGGCTATTCAGATCATTAGAAAACCTCAGACATTATTAACACCAATGCCCTCAATACCTATTCCCCCCATTTGAGTAATATTTTAGAAGAATCTTAATGATTGCATTGGATGTCTACCAGAAATAAAATGTGAGAACCAGTATTTGTTGAACATAATGAATATTAGATTTTCAGAGGGTATTCTATTACAAAGTATTATGGCTCTCTGAATTGTCGAATAGTCAGTCAATTTCTTTACTAGATACGGACAACCCACAGAGTTGGAAGCAGACAAAGGGTCAAACGTTCCATTCGGTTTCTTTCAAGGAATTTATGAAAAGCTTAGGAATAAAGCAAGAAATCCACTGCATAGCATCAAGATTGGCAGGGAACAGACGAACGGTGGCATAAAACGTTAAAGACAATGATGAGGGCCTTTAGTCAAAACTTTAAAGTGAATTAGGGGAATGTAATCCGATTTGTACTTACAATTAGGCAAGAACCGACTGAATCACGTTAATTCAGTTTATTTTCATTAGGTGTGGGGCATGAGATGAGAGGAAAACTGAAACTAATTAAGGAGAAAATAATGAGTCAGAGTTCAGAGACCACATATCTGGACGATGTTTGAAATTTTACGGAAATATAAAGTAGACTGATTGAGTACACTACACCGCATTTGTAAGTAGCACAGCGTGGGATAAAATAGGAAGCTGATCAGCCATCAAACATTTGCACTTTGGCTGGTGGAGGCTGTCACAAAGCTTGTCCCCTTTTTTCCTAAAAGCTCTTCCTTGGCTCAAGGAGACATTGCCCTTGAAGTTTTCAGAGGGGCAATAAACCGTGCCCGACTCTGATCACTCTAGTTTGGTACAGAAATGAAAAGGATTTCGCTTATATGTAAACAAATGAGACTTTAGGCCGAATTGGTCATGCTTTGTAAGTGACGTGTATAAAGAGACGGGAGTGTTCAGCTCTCTCGTTAGCTGAGCTGACCTGAGCTGAGCAGTTTTCAGTTCAGTCTTGAACTGAGAAGTTCAACAGAAAGCTGTGTGAAAACTCTCTGCCTTTTCTGCCCTTCAACTTTAACGTGTAAACATGAGTTCCGTTTATTCTGCTTTTTAAAGTGAGTTTGCTTATTGGAGCTGTTGTGTATATACAAAACAGCATAATTAAGTCGAGCTGGATAGGTTGGGCTCTGCAGGGGTTCTTTATTCTGTTCTTCCCGTTTCATTGTGTATTTTTGTGAATAAAACTGTGGTCTGTTTTAAAATGTAGCAGTTAACAGAGCTATCTTTCTGTGGGTATTTTCCACTGTACACTTACCAAAATAAATTGCAGAGTTAATTCTCTGGCTGCCTGCTTAAGAATGTTTTGAATGGTTTGGCCTAGTCCATAACAATACAAAGAGCTAGGGCCACTTCCAGTCCGATGTGAATCTTTAAAAGCAACGATTAAAATTGAAACTATATAGACTCAGCTCCACGATTTAGCCAGTTGGCCAGAAAGGATGAAATCTCACAGTATTTGCCATGTGAATATGCTCAAAAGGTATTTTGATGCGACTGGAAAGTAAAAAGAGTGTGTGGTATTGGTCTTAACATAGAGTGAAGAATGAAGTTCAGAGGTTTCTGAGTTGGGCATTCCTCAGATTTAATTGCATAAAGAGGAAATTCTCAAAATTTGGCAAATACTTGTGTTACCTTCCAGAAGAAAATCGAAATGATCTGAAAAAGACATTGCAATCACTGGGGAAGGTGGATAGGAACAAGCAGGAAAATTTAAAAAAAAATCAGCTTGATGCAGCTGTAGGAAATGCTGCTCCAATTAAGTAACATACTTATCGACTTAATCCTCTAAAGTTGGCACAGATTAGATTAGATTCTCTACAGTGTGGAAACAGCCCCTTCGGCCCAACAAGTCCGCAACGGCCCTCCAAAGAGAAACCCAAGCAAACCCATTCCCCTACCCTATATTTACCCCTGACTAACGCACCTAACACTGTGGGCAATTTATCATGGCCAATTCACCTGACCTGCACATGCTTGGATTGTGGGAGAAAACCGGAGCACTCGGAGGAAACCCACGCTGACACAGGGAGAACGTGCAAACTCCACACAGACATTCGGGAAATTAACCCAGGACCCTGGTGCTGTGAGGCAACTGTGCTAACCACTGAGCCACCGTGCCGCCCGTAAAAACGATTGAACGTCTGCTCAAAGGCAATATAACAGAAGGTAGTTGCAGCGAATGCAGCTCACGTATTGTAATGATGAAAAAAACATATAGTACAAAACAATAATGTGTAAATTATTCAAAGGTAGATGTGGTTACAAAATCTGATTCAGATCATTTTTCCACGTTTGGAGGATTGTTTGGAGAAGATGGCACAAGCCAATTTATATTTCGAAGATAGACTTGTTCAGAGGATATTGGCCAGTACCTTTATCCAAAATAGCAATAGGAATTGCGTTTTTTATGACATCAAAATGAGACTACTAGTTTAAAGTTATGCCATTTGGTTTGGAAAGCACGCCAGCCATGTTATAAAGACTACATAATAAAATCATTTTGGGATTACCCAATTGCGTGGCCGAAATTGCCAATGTGGTGATTTTTAGTTGCACGTGGAAAGAATATGTGGAATCTCTACGGGTATTGATTGATCAACTTTTGAAGGCTCACTTGGTGCTAAGCCTGGCTAATATTAAGTACTCAAAGTCTATGTCGCGTTAGTGGGCCATGCCATTTGACATTTGATGATGCCCCCATGTGATTTGATAACCCTTTGTCGAACTATTCCTGGGACTAAATGGAACTCTATCAGAAGTGCATACTGAATTTTAGGAGAGTGGCTGCACACCTGATTAACTTTTTGAAGAAGTGCAGAACTTTTAATGGTCTGAGGGACGTCAGAAGGCATTTAACAACCTGAAATCTGTGTTAACTACTAAGCCAGATCGCCACAACTAATTATGCAAATCCTTTAAAGGTGGCTTGCGGTCCGACTGATGTGGGTGCCGGTGCTATAGACGAGCAAAAAGATGATAAGAAGACAGAAGACCTATTGGGTACTTCTCTGGAAGATTCCAATAACCATCAACAGAAATATTCCACGATTTAGAAGAAGACCTTAAGTATAATGTTCACATTGCAGCATTTTAAAAAATAGTATTGCAGGGTTAGATTTCATGGAATACAGGGTGAACTAGCATTTGGGTATTGAACTGGCTCAAAGGTAGAAGATGGGGGTGGTGATGGAGGATTGTTTTTCAGACTGGAGTCCTGTGACCAGTGGAGTGCCACAAAGATCGGTACTGTGTCCACTTATTTTCATCATTTATATTAATGATTTGGATGTGAGTTTAAGAGACATAGTTAGTAAGTTGGCAAATGGCACCACAATTGAAGGTGTAATGGACAGCGAAGAAGGTTATCTCAGATTACAACCGGATCTTGATCAGGTCGGCCAATGGGCTGAGAAATGGACAGATAGAGTTTAATTTATATAAATGTGAACTGCTGCATTTTGGGAAAGCAAATCTTAGCAGGACTTACGCACTTAATGATAAAGTTCTAGGAAGTGTTGCTCAACAAAGAGGCCTGAGAGTGTAGGTTCCAATCTCCTTGAAAGTGGATTGACAGGTGGATAGGATAATAAAGAAGGCATTTGGTATGCTTTCCTTTATTGGTCAGAGTATTGAGAATAGGACTTGGGAAGTCATGTTGCGGCTGTATAGACATTGGTTAGACCACTGTTGGAATATTGCGTGCAATTCTGTTTTCATTCCTAACGGAATGATGTTGTGAAGCTTGAAAGGGTTCAGAAAAGATTTATAAGGATGTTGCCAGGATTGGAGGATCTGAGTTACAGGGAGAGGTTGAATAGGCTAGGGCTGTTTTCCCTGGTGCGTCGGAGGCTGATGGGTGACCTAATAAAGGTTTACAAAATCATGAGGGGCATGGATAGGATAAGTAGACTTTGCTTTTGCTGAGGTGGGCGAGTCCAGAACTGGAGGTCTTAGGTTTAGGGTGTGAGGGGAAAGATATAAAAGAGTCCTAAGGGACAACGTTTTCACGCAGAGGGTAGTATGTATATGGAATGAGATGCCAGAGGAAGTGGTGGAGGCCAGTACATTTGCAACATTGAAAGCAAAACTGGGTGTGTATATGAATAGGAGGGATATGAGCCAGGTGCTGGCAGGTGGGACTAGATTGGATGGAATATCTGGTCGGCATGGACGAGTTGGACCGAAGTCTTTTTCGGTGCTGTATATCCCTATGACTGTATGGCTCTAAGTAACGTTTACGAGATAATTGCATAACCAATTAAAGATTTTGGAAAGAAAATTAGGAGCGGAAATTCCTAACTGTTTAGATGGAACTTATTACTTCTGCCATTCAGTTTGAAACTTATACATGTTACAATACAAGCGAACGTAATTGCAGACACCTTGTCATAACTTTGACGAAGGAAGTGGGAGGCTTTTAGTGGCAAGAAACAAAATGGCCTTAAATGAGTCATGGTAGTGAATGTTTGCACGTTTAGAGTCAACCTGATGCATATGTATTATAATGTACTGATAAAGTAACACAAAAGACTTTTAAAACTGAGGCCATCTCCACTGAATTATGTTTCACGTTTTAAAGAGCTAGTTGTGGTGATAGTGTGGCTTTAAATTGCGTATTTTGTTCTGTTATTTTTACGCAGAATGGTTGCGATAGAGATGCCTAACCATTCAGTCACAGAACATTACTTCCTTTTCTTAAATTTGGAACAATATAACCAACCTGCACGGGGAGTGGCAACCTTCCACAGAGCCAGGATTGTTAATTTTTGCTAACCAATAGCTGCGGCATTGAAGCTGCGCTTGGACGTTGGAGTGCTTCTCTCCCTGCTACGCTCTCTGTCTCAGAAATTTATCTTGGTGTACTTTCCTCCTGGACTGGATAACTGCATGCAAGACCAACTATTTAACTGAATTTCCCTTCGCCAAGAGTGTGTTGATTCGGTGTTACTATATTGGAAGAACTGATTTTTCGTTAAAATAATCTATCATTCTGTTAAGTTTTCCAATAGAGTTTAAAAAGATTCGGATTTCTTCTTTATTTTGAGGTATTTTAACTATCGTGTCTTAATAGAGTGTGCTTTGCATCAAGGCTGGCAGCTTTATAAATCGAGTTACACCTGCAAAGCAACTCGTCTCACTCGACTTTAAAATAAGATAAGGTTACTGTCTAAGCTATTGTTTTACTATATTTTAAGGAAGTTTGGTCTGGTCTGTCGGGAGATGTTCAAACTGCATAAATGTTTTGCAATGGAAGACAGATCTTCATCTCGATGAAACCGAAGTAAATTGGCAACTACAGAAGGAAGCAAACATGCATACCAAGTTGGTGAAATGTTCTGTTGTCTGAGACGATCTGTTTATTGCAGCTTGATCAATAGAAGTTAATCATAAAAACTGTGTGTGTGTGTGTGTGTGTGCGTGCGCGCGCGCGCATGCATGCGTGTGTGTTCTGACACATTTTTGCACGTGCCAACTATACATAAGCACATTTTTTTAAAACATAAAAGGTATGTATTTGAGCACATTGGGCAGGATTCATATATGTGTGGCGTCAATCAACCATATTCCACCACTTGGTCACAATTTTAATGCCGAGATGCGCACATATTTTGGTTCAGCAAATCATGCATCTGCCACGAAAGCAAACTGAGATGGTCACCCCATTGTACCCGGGCCATTACTGCTTGATTTGTGGTATGTCTAATTACTCCTACAAAAACAGAAATGTCGGAATTAGAATCAAATAATATTATTTTTTTAAAAAAAGTGTTGGCAGCATTCGGGGCAGACTCCAGTATCAATTTATTGCCAGACTTCAGAAAAGTAAAAAAAAAGAAACGATATTTCAGTGTGATGTTCAAACTCAGGTGGCAAAATTGAAATCTCAGATCACAGCAGGCTTTGCTCTAACATGACAGCGTTATTAGCAAATGATGGAATGTGTAAGGCATGAATATTAAATTAACAGACTATTTACGAAAGCAACTGTTTTCACGAAAAGATGTTCTTAAGAAAAGTCAAGTTAGATTGGACATGAAGCGAACAGAAAGTGGTAATATTTGCAACAGAACTGTGAACGAACAATACACATTTCTAAAATGTACCAAACGCCACTGTAAGGTTCAATGTGAATATTAATTTAAAAGAAAATTAACTTGGATGCTGGAAATCTGAAACAGAAACAGACAGTGACAGAGAGACATTGCATTTATCATAGTATCCGCGGAGAGACAGAGTTAACATTTTGATTTCAATAAGACTCTGCTTATAAAATGTTCTGATACTTCCAAAGTACATTCTATATTCACTTCAGCCTCCGAGTAATCACGGTATCCATCTCTGGCATCCAACTAGGAGCAAAATATGTGAGTATGATAAATGAAAGTCGCTTTTGCAATTTTTGTCGCAACATAATTCGTTCATTTGATTAAAAAAAACTGAATTCGAAACAACAAATTGAGAACGGTGGCATGTGTTAGAAAATAATTTGTTTACTTGTCCCGTTTGTAAATTTTAATCCTTTTCAATATTAAAGGGAATCACTTTTGAAAATAGGGTTATAAGAGCAGGCTGATAAAACAATCTAGCAGAAAATGTGGAGGAAATGTACGGCAATGATGGTGAGGAATCAAGGAAAGAAGTAGAAGCTATGAATACTGGCTTTGATTGAACAGAGAGCGTCGGGGCCTGCCGGTTTGGGATCTAATTTATGGTCTGCCACTGAATTCAAGCATTTATTTCTTTCTGTGATTCTAACTATGCATTTACTAAAACAAGCTCGCTCAATTTTAGTCTTTCAGTCTCGTAATCTCAGTTTCGATCGATTGAGATTCATATTCAACAGTCTTTTTTGTTACACGTTGCTGATTTCTTGTGTGAATTCTCGATCTCAATTTCTCTGGAAGTGCCGCTGTGGTCAAACTGAATTTTTCCTATGCCACTTTTGCGAACCTCACATTTATGGCATTTGGAGTGAAAACAACATCTGCTTCCCTGGAAGAGTGAGAGATAATTGCTGCCATTAAACGATTTTAATTTTTATTAATGTAAAAAACTGCCATGGTTTGAAACAGGTTGATAGACGAATGAAATACATAGAGCCAACAGTATGAGAATCGACACGTACAGCGGGACTGGAAACGGCAGGTCAACATTGAACTGTAACCGGATCTGAATTATTATGATATATTAAACCAGGCGAGTGTATTGAAGAACACCTCCTAAAACGTAATCAGGTCAAAGTATGCTGAGGAGACATTAGACAAATTACATTTATTTTCCGGAGTGAAAGGTGGAACAGGGTACAATTTGGTGCAGCGATGATACCACTTATTTTTGGGAGCCATTACCGCGAATTCCAATATGACAGCTGTAGAATTTGATTTCCAATCAGTAAGTGTTGAATTGGAATAGTCACTGGAATGTTAACTGCACAATCACCATGTGATTTTCGAATGTCACTTAGGGAATATCATGTTGAAGACTAACCATGTCTTGTCAACATATGCACAACAATGTCGTAAGACCTTAAAATTGCTCTATAAAGACCGGGCAATATTTCCCGTTTAAGCGTAATTTGGAATGGGGATCTAAGAAAGGAACAATTTTGCTGTCTGTTTTAAGAGGTCATGGCATCTCAAAGCATTTGCAACAAATTCAATCATTTTCTGTTGCGAAGCAGTAAACGTGACACATAAAGTGACAAGCACAGTATATCATAAAATTAATCACACAAGTAAGCGAAAATTCGTCCGTTTCAGTGGTTTGAAGAGAGTGATAAATGTTGGCCAATAACTCTTGTTTCATTTTGAAACAATGAATGTTATTTTTTTTCCCTCAGCCGTTGGGCATCTCATTCGGGAAGACAGTGACTTCATTCTTTCAGTTTCTATTTAGTACGTTCAAAATAGCATGGGTGGGGATGACAGCCTGAAATATGTCTGAAAGGCGTTTCGAGTGATTTGAGAGATACTTCTCCAAACTTAAGCGTCCTGATGGAAATAATAAAAGAAACAGATTTGATCAGTTTTCATTCTTTGGAGCAACTGGTGACAGCGTCAATCGGAAAAATCAGTAGCTTCTTCAACTCCATTCGAAACTTCTTTTGGACTATTGTGTAGATGAAGACATTATTGCAGGAACTGATTATCTGGAGCAAGTTGGTCGCCTCTTGAAGGATGTAATCAGGGTCATTGAAATCCAAACCAGCGAAGTATGCTTTTCCAGGAATACGCACATAGAGGAAATGTATGACTTGTATGATCCATAGGACGAGGAAGCTGAGAGAGATAGTGAACAGCAGGGCTATGGACCTCTTGCGGCTGGCCAACTCCGGGTCTCTATCATTATCTGTGCCATGTAGTCTCCTGCGGGCTTGGTTGCTTGCCAAGATGTGTCGCATGGTCAGGATGTTGAGCAGTAGAATGAGGAAGAAAGGAAGAAACGGGATTAAAATGTGATCCAGCCAATCATAGGCCCGCCAAGCGAGTGAGCTGTAATACGCAGACTTGATATCACAAAACCAGGCCACACCATCCACAATATACAAAGGTTTGTAGGAAAAGTAAAAAGGCACGTTCTTGATAGCATTAAGCAGGCAGACAATTCCTATGACCAGCGACGCTGTTTTCTTGAGGCAATATCTGGTCTTCAGGTGTTGGCAGCAGATAGACACAAAACGGTCAATGGTGAAAGCCACTGTTAGCCATACTGAGCCATCTCGGCTAAAGTAAACCAGCACAGCACTGAGAGAACAGCCGGTGGTTGTGGACAGTACACTGTAGGTAAAATAGATGCGAGCAATTCGGTTGAGAATGCATCCGGTGATAATCACAAGGAAATCGCTCACTGCTATGGCCATCAAATAATAAGTCACACACCGAGAAAGTCCACACTGTCCACGGGACAGAATTACAATGGCCACCAAGTTGGCTATCAGAGTGAAACAAAAAGGGAAATATTGATTACACGACATGAAACATAAAGTACTCTCTTATCCAATATTTGACAGGGAAAAAAAACTCTTGACCTGTTTGCTTTGTCTCGATTCAGTAGAAAATAAACATAAACTGGATACCACCCAATGTTAATTTAAGCATTTGCTAATCCACGACTCTAACACAACCCATTACAAAGTCTGAATTCTGGCCACGAAGTCCATCCATGCCATTCCATTTCAGCTCAGTGGAAACAATTGTTGTCGAAGCTTTTGAGCACAACAATTTCCACCCAATCAACAAACTTATTCTCGCTGTTTGGCATTTTCTCCCTTCCCAGCAATTGTCTAGCTTCAATAATCTCGTCCATTCAAGGTCAAATCATCCAACGCTATACCAATCTAGCTCAAGCAACAGCTAGAAGTTTCTTGAAGTATCAGTGCACCAGCAATGCCTCCGTGCTATGCATCCCTGGTATTAATGATCCATCAGTGGCAATTGTGCCTTCACCTTTTGAACTCCAATCTCGTGAATTCCCTATCTGAATTGACATTGTTTCTCCTTTCTTCTTCAGAACATTCTTCTAATCTATATCTTTAGTCAAAGCTCTGGTTGTCTCATGCGAAATATCCACTTTGTGCTGTGATAAAATGTGTGTGTTAAAGTTCCTAAACAAGATTTTCCATGGCGTAATGCAATCATTGAAGAAATATACTTTGTAAATTGTTAATTGGAAATTATCAATAATGCTCATTTTTCCAGACAGCAATAGCCTGCTATTGACAACAATCTATTTTCTGAAAATAAAATCGAATGTTTAAAATCTATCAGAACAAGCAATAGTACATCATCAGTTAGAAACATTGCAATGCATTCTGTGGCAAGATCGTCATTAATTGCCTATAAAATTTCTTCCTCGGCTATTTCGGGGTGCAATTACGAGTCACCAACATTTTTCTGCGTTTTGAGGTGCACGAAGGACAGAACAGGCAAAGACGATAGATTTCCATCCCTGCAGGACATAACTAAACTTGGTAAGATTTTGTTTCATAGCTTCCAATGCATGCCGTGACCTCCACTGCCAGGTTTTATAAACTTAAACCGCACCAGTTGGTATATTGAAATTGTAAGTTAAAGCTGCCAGTGACATCTCCGGTGTGCTACCAGCACGTTCTCTTGCTATATAAAGGTTTGTCTTTTCCCTGCAAATTAAATAGAGTTGAATGCATTGTACTCACTTATAGTAAAGCCCAATGCTGATGGATTTTCATACTTTGCGATTCATATTTCAGCAATTCAAGTAGCTTTTTTTTTTACAAAGGACATTCAGCATAATATGTAGGGAATATTTTGAAACACTCCATAATATCAGTATGAAAATGGATTTTAATTTACTAATTAACAAGATAATACGCTCAAAAGTAATAGGTTTCTGGTTCAGGTCACTTATACTCAGGTAGCATTGAATATTTAGCCAAAATGAAAACGAATCTGTATAGAGAAGAGGCAACATTTTCTGGGGCGTTTTAAAAAGTAAACACACTAATTCAATAATTTTTTTGCTCATCAATAATTACCTGGAACACCAATAACAGCGAGAACTGGATAACCAATGGCATAAACGATGCCTTTTGCTGGCCCATGCATCGACCTGGGGAACCTGAAGAAATCTCAATAACTGTGGCCCTGAGACTGTCAAATAGTCGACGCTTTCCTGTTTTATTCCAGGTGCTAGTCTCAAGAGGAATGATTCAGTTGTGACATGAACTCAGATTGTAAAAATAAACAAAAGTTTTTTTTTCATGGCATATGTTTTCTTTCTATAGTTTTCACAAAGCGAATGTGTTTTTGTTTTACATGTGTATGACGTGCAGGTTGCAAACGCTGTCATTTTTCAAACCTCATGAGCCATGAACCTATGTTTCAGTGCAGCGAAAACCACTGAAGTTAGATACAATATTGAGATCCGAGATGGAAGGGAAATAAAAGTCTCTTCCATTCTCTGCCTTGTTCACAAATATTTCTAAATGTTACATTGTTCTAGTGTCCAATAATGTCCCTATCAGTGATGTAACACTCGGTGGCCTTTTATTCAGTAAATCATCCCCGTTACCCTTCTGAAAAATAGGAACAACGTTGGCTATTATCTAATCTTCTGGTGAAAGCCGATACGAAAATATCTTCCAAGTTCCAGAGGCCGACTTCCTTGCATCCTTTGTATCTTCATATATATTCCATCAGGGCAAGGGGGACTGATCTACCTTAACAGTATTCAAAGCACACAGTCATCCTCCTTCTTAATAACTATATATCACACGCATTTACTTTTTTTTCTGCCAACCTTTAGTGCTTTAAGTGGGGCGAGAGGTCAAATGCTATTACAGTACCTTACAAGCCATGACATTTATGCTTTTTGTGAAGATGAGGTATTTTACTACAATGATTCCAAACTCGCTTTAAAGCAACAGGCCAAGTTGAATTTGAAACATGGCACCACTGTCGTTTATGGAAGATCTTCGAAACACTTTTGTCGATATCAGTATTGGCGCTTGTGCAGCACGTTGATATTGGCAGCAGTCCAAGACACCATTTCACTATCTTCTTCTCCAGGGGAATAAATGCCGCCATTAGACCACAAGATAATAGACAATAGACAATAGGTGCAGGAGTAGGCCATTCAGCCCTTCGAGCCTGCACCGCCATTCAACATAATCATGGCTGATCATTCCTAATCAGTATCCTGTTCCTGCCTTATCTCCATAACCCTTGATTCCACTATCTTTGAGAGCTCTATCCAACTCCTTCTTAAATGAATCGAGAGAGAGGGCCTCCACTGCCCTCTGGGGCAGAGCATTCCACACAGCCACCACTCTCTGGGTGAAGAAGTTTTGCCTGAGATCTGTCCTAAATGGTCTACCCCGTATTGTTAAGCTGTGTCCTCTGGTTCGGCACTCACCCATCAGTGGAAATATGTTTCCTACTGCCAGAGTGTCCAATCCTTTCATAATTTTATACGTCTCAATCAGATCCCCTCTCAATCTTCGAAACTCAAAGGTATACAA
>NC_057753.1:14111936-14243428 GCF_004010195.1 Chiloscyllium plagiosum
TGAATATCGTCCCTTACCAACAAGGCCACCCCACCCCCTCTGCCCCGCTACTTAGTTTAAATGTAGCGGTGTTGCAGTAGAAAACCTGCCTGCCAGAATACTGGTCCCTAACCTATTAAGGTGCAACCCGTCTCTCTTCTAGAATTTATGTTTACCACAAAATATACCCCAGTGATCCAAGAACTTAAATCCTTGTTTCCTGCACCAGTTCCCCAACCACACGTTCAAGTCCATTATCTCCCTGTTTCTGGCCACACCAGTCCAAATAACTGGAGGCAAACCAGAGATAACCACCTTGGACGTCCTGCTTTTCAGCCTTATTCCTAGTTCTCCGAAGTCTCGCTGTAGTATGTTCCTCCTCTTCTTCCCGACATCATTTGTGCCGACATGTACCACCACCTCTGGCTCTTCACCTTCATCCTTGAGGATTTCCTGCACTGTGTTCGCGATGGCTTTCACTCTAGCACCAGGAAAGCAACACACCATCCTTAAATCCCGTCTGCTGCCACAAAAACCCCGGTCAGTTCCTCTCACGATGGAGTCCTCTATTACCACGGGTCTGTGCGATGTCCGACTCTTCCGCTCTGCCTCTGCGGCAACTTTTGATTGACAAACTTGGCCGCCTTGCGAACTGGCAGTGTCATCAGTCTCTGCTTCCAAAAGCTTCAACTTGTTCCTGACAGGTACTTCCCCCGGGGTCTCTTGCACCTGTCTCCTCTCCGCCTTCCTCATTGTCTGCTCTCTTCTGCTCTCTTCTGGCATGATTGGTGTAATAACATCGCTAAGGTCTTGTCCAGAAAGATCTCATTTTCTCGGATGAGCCGAAGGTCTTCGAGTTCTTTCGTCAGCGCTGCAATATGCTCGGTCGATTGCTGAATGTGCACACACTTTCCACACATATACGAGCCAGACACACCAGAGTCGTTGACCTCCCACATCAAGCACGTAGCGCACTGAACCAGCTGGGCAGTCATGTCTTCACCCTCTTCAACTGTGGTGTACTCACTTCACTCAACCTCCTTGTCAAAGAGTCCTGAGCTGAAGCCTCATTCTTCGATCTAAACTTCCTTCGACCCTCTTTTTGTGTCACGTCTGTGGACTCTTAATTAAGGTGAGAGGAGGAGGGAGGGAGGGAGACCCTACTTTGTAGGACCTGGGGTTTAGAACACTCCCACTCTAATAGTAATCACTTACTTTCCCGACCGGCTTTGCACTCCGTCTGAACTTCCGCCCAGCTCCCGCAGCTCTCTGTTGCGAAAAGACCGTTGGCGTCGAGGTAAGTTCTTTATATAGTAATCACTTACCTTCCCGACCGGCTTTGCACTCCGTCTGAACTTCCGCCCAGCTCCCGCTGTAGGATGTAGGAAGATAAATAAGCATTCATGAAATTAGACTTCGCTGCGAGGAAGTCATAGTTAATTCTGACCATATTCAGCTCCAGTTTCCTGCCTGGTCGCATAACCCTTGATACACTTACTGATTAAAAATCTGCACATCTCAGCTGTGAGTAAAGTTATTGATTCTACCTCAATAATTCTCTGCATTGAATAATTCCACAGATACACTACACTGTCAGAGAAAATGTAGATTCTCGTCTCTACCTTGAAGCTTTGCTTCACTATAATGATTTCTGGTCCTTCACTCCGTCACAATAAAAATATATATTTTTCGGCTTCAACCCTATTCGGTTTCTGACAAACGTTTTTGAGACAATAAGGTCGCCTCTCATTCTTTTACCGCCAACGAATATCAGCCCAATCCATTAAATCTCTCCTCGTTAAAAACAAACCCTGCATATATGGAATCAAATGAGTGGCGCTCTCTCAACTCCTTACCATCAGCTTTATAATTCCTCAGTAAAGGGGATGACAGTTGTTAAATTCTTGTCATATATGTTATTGTCAAGATATGCAGATTTTAATGCTGCGATTACACAAGTCTGTAACTGGGTCAGAGGAGAGCAGCAAACAGAATCTACGGAAACTGGGGAAACCGCAGGCTCAATTTAAGTGAAGTGTGTGTTGATTCTCAGTTGCACTCAGAACTGGTGGTTCAGAAGTAGCGACGGTCAGATTTTTTAGAAGTCTGTGACCATGCTGCACCTGCTCATTGTTCAATGAGACTACGATAATGAAAAAACAAAGTCGAAAAAGCTTCAAAAAGATACAGTCATGACGCCTCCGACGATGGAATGAGTGACTTTCCTATCTTTGGGTCTTTGTAAGAGTTATTTAATATCATAACTTGCCCAACGTTTGATTTTTTTTAATGAAGAGCTGATGTCCCCTTTGCACGTTTTAAATAATAATTATTTAATCCTCGTCTTCCCTTATTTCTCAGTTCTTTAAATCTGCAATTTAAATAATACAGCTAACATTTCTTGGAATTGTTTCTGTTTCATACTTGTGATCTGGATACTGTTTTGTATGTAAAGACAGTTTTCATATTAAAGGACAAAACATATCGAAATGGTAGTTCCTACTGGGTTTTTTTTTGTTATTTGTTCGAATGTTGGTGGAAACCATAAAATACCATTTTCGCGTGCCACTTCTCTTTGTAGCATCACCATCAAGTAAGGTACCTGTTTTCAGGTAAATTTTAATTGTTTTGTTCCCAGAAAACAAACATTTTCTGGCAGCGACTGTCTATCGTGAAGTCCTTCAGTTTTGCTTGTACACAACCGTAGAATTTAACAGAATTCAAGCCCCTATTCAAAATAAAAGAAACATTTGTGTCCTATAAATTTTAGAACTTCAGTTGGAGGGGATAGATTCACGAGAAGTTAAGAAAAGTTAATGTTAGCAGGTTTATACATTAAACTTTTATATTCCTTTTCCAAATAATAAAAGCTCACAAGTCAAGCCACGTACCTGAATGCCTCGAAAATGTAACTTTGTCAAATAACTGACCTACAATGTTGACGTGATGACAGAGGCAGAGAAAACTCCCAGATAGTGTATGAATGCATACACTGTGTTTCCAGAGATTTGAACTCTTATATATACGAGAATTGCATGCAATGCTTGAAATATAAAATTTCAGCAACAGCACGGCAACCCATAGGAAAGTTCATTGAGGCCATGTCATATCAGGTTTATACTATAACAGGATATAATTGAGTTTTTGAACGTTGACATTTCATGTCTGATATCAACAAGTAAACCCACACCAGGTCAGCCTGGTCTTATGCGCAGACTGAGGAATGCTGTTGGATCTGACAACTGCACGGAATGAAAACTGTAAGGGATCCACTGAGCAGGTTTTTGTACGGTCCTCACTGATCTTGGTTTCACTGTGTCTCTACTGCGCAGAGATAGGTGCCAATGTCTGTCACTCGAACGTCATGAACATTCAGAGTGCTTCTCTTCTCCACTGAACTGAACTGAGCAGCAATCCTGTCCCGATTGCTGGTACCGCTCACCAGATGCTTCATGGTTCCGTCCGGGTATTGAATGTACCACTGTAGGATCTGCCCTGCTACTGTGGTGGTACAGGTCAATATTGCAGTGTTTCCCTCGATAACGATCACTAATTCTGATGACTGTGACACCTCGTTGCTACCTGCAACAGCTGAGAAGAATTGAAAGATAAACTGAAATAACATACTTTAGGTATAACAGATTGTAATACAATGCAATAGAGTTCAAAATCAGATGATATAAAATCATGCAGCAGCAAAATCTGTCAAACACAACATATCATCATATCACATGCATGTTTCCAACAGAATCAACAGTCACACTCACCAAAAGAGAATAGTAAAGAATTTATGGAGACGAGCAGAAAAGTTAAGCTCAGCTTCATATCGAATCTTCTTTATTTCTGTGATACAACTATCTGTAGATTTTGACCAGGAGACGCTCCTTGAGAAATCAACGCTGGTTAATACCCAACTCTGCTCGATACGACGTATTGTGTAACCTCTGGACGTGGGTAACCTGTACATGTGAACACAAAGTGAAGTACTGAGAGAGCGGCAGCATGTGAGTGGTGATGTCGGAGTGCACTTGTGTCAGAGCTTCCTGTCATGTGACCTTATGATGCAGCAAGTGTAGCATCGCTCTGAACCAGCGTGACGCCACTCAACCAGGACAGGAGGCTGGGGGCTTCGCTGCTAACATTGATCTGCATGATTAGCACTGACTTTCAGTGAATTCATATCTGGCTAGATGCGGGTGGGTCAAAGGTCCACGACCATATGGTATATGGCGTGTGTGTCCAATTGCATTCTGCAGTTTCATTTTTTTTAATACACTTGAAATCTCTTGGGTCAATGTCATATCAATGGTTTCATGTAGTTTGCACCCGTACTGAAAGACCATCGACTAAAAAACATAGGAGTGGAAGTTTCCATTCAGGCCTTCGAATCCAACTATCAATCAACAAGATGAATGGTCTAATACTCATCAAAATCACATTGCTGCCTTTTTATATAAACTTCGATACACTTATTGAAAATATGTCCATTGGAACTTTGAATAGAAGAGAGCAGGTAGAACAGTACAGCTCAAGAATATGCCATTTGAGCCAAAATGTTGTGTCAAACATGATTCCAAATGAAATTAATCATTTTTGCCTGCCCTTGGTTCATTCCTTCCATTCCTTGCATATTTACTTGCAAACCTGAATGACCCTAAAATGTTCTGTCAGCATCTGCCTGCAACAGCACCCCTGGCAGAATGCTACAGATTCTGAACACTCTCTGTGTAAGAAAAACTGCCTTCAAGTCTCCTTTGGACTTTCCCCTTCTCTTCTTAAATGGATGTCCCGTTGTATTACACATTTCAATTCAGGGAAAAGAATTGTGATCGTTAATCTTATCTCGGCATCTCATAATTTTATAGATTTCTATCAATACTCCCCTCAGCCACCGCCACTCAAGACAAAGTACCTTGAGATTTGAAAACCTCTCCCCAGAATTCATACTCTCTAATCCAGGAAGTATCCTGACAAACCTCTTCTGGATCCTTTCCCATGCCTCCACATCCTTCCTGTAATGTGGAGACCACTCTTGAATGTAATACGCAACGGATAGCCTAACCAAAATCTTATAAAGCTGCAGCATGTCATCTTGACCCTTGTACTGAATTCCACAAATAATAAAGGCAAGCATGCCATGTGCCTTATCTGCCAACCCACCTACTTGTATGACCACTTCCAGTGAGTTATGGACTTGAACTCCAATATCATTCTGTACATCAATGCTCTTCAGAATACTGTCATTAACTGTGCACTTTTTCATAGCATTTGAGTTCTCAAAATGTAGAAGTCGCACTTAGCTGGATTAAACACTAACTGCCATTTCTATGCCCATATCTGCAACGACTCTATACCCTGTTGTATCCTTTGGCAACTTCAATACTATCCACAATTCTACTGATCTTTGCATCGTCTGCAAACTGCAACCTGGAGAACACCATTAGTCATGAACCTCCAACCTGAAAAATGCCATTCCACCGATACACTTTATTCACTATGGGAAATGTTGTGAAAATACCGGTGTTGGACTCGGGTGAACAGAGTTAAAAGTCACATAATGATAGGTTATGGTCCAACAGTTTTATTTGGCGGCTAAAGCTTGTACTTCCTGGTGTTGTGTGATTTTTAATTTCTATGTGCAAGCTTATTCGGAATACACACAGCCAAGTCACCAGGGAACCCATGCATCTTAGTCTTCTCGATTAGTCGACCATGAGGGACTTGTTGAAAGCAAGACTAAAATCCATATAAACAACATCCACTGCTCTACTATAATCAAACCGCTTTGTCACCTCGTCAAAAAATTCAATCAAGTCAGTACGGCATGACCTGTCCTGCAAAAAGCTATGCTCGCACTCCCTAATTAGGCATGTATTTCCAAATCTCTCCAACATCTTCCCAACCATCATTATGTGAATCAGCTGCCTTTAGTTTACTGGATTATACCTCCTTACCTTCATGAATAGAGGAATAACATTCGCTGATTAGTGTTTTCTTGGAACTCTCCAGTGGTTAACGAGGTTACAAAGAACTTGGGCAAGGTCCACGCAATCTTCTGAGGTAGAAAACCTGGGGTAGATCCCCGTCGGGCCCTGGCGGTCTATCCATCTTTATGCTCTCCATGAGATTCAATATCACTTCTTTCTTGATCCCTCGTTATCCACTCGTTTATAATGAATTCCTAAAATACCGTGCATTTCTCCTTAACCTTTCTTGCCCAGATCAATTCATGTCCCTTCCTTGCTCTCATAGTTCCTGCTTTAGTATTTTCCGGCTATTTTGGGATTCCTCATGGTGCCAGACCGATTTTAATTTCCTAAATCTAATGTACGCTTATTTTTTCTCCTTTTGACGAAATTCATATTTTCCCTCGTCCCTTCATTTTCTATCCTTGTTCTTTCTCCTTCCTGGAATATACTGGTCATGAACTCGTTAAACCTGGTCATTAGAAGTTAGGCCTTAGAATCTGTGAGTATTTGCATTCACTACATTATCGCTAAGCGAGTATTTTAACTCCAGACAAATAAGCAAACAGCCTATTTTAACTGTCAGCTATGCCATTTCTGTATTTGGCATCATCAGTTGTCCTTCAAATGAGAAAGAGGAGAAAGAGCAGAAATTTCAATCTATGATGGTGCTAATGTTTAACTTAAATGCTACTAAATGAAACAGCCAGTGATGTTCGTTTCTGAATCACTGCTGCACATTTGAGGTGTAGATGATCTGAACATATGCAACTTTACCCTGATTCCCTAATACAAAATGCTCAAAAAACAGGATCCCCTAGTGTATGTGGAAGTGAGGACTGCAGATGTTGGAGCTCAGAGTCGAGAGCTACAACTGGAAAAACACGGCCGTTCAGGGAGCATCTGAGGAGCAGGAGAATCGACTTTGACAGGCCGCCTACTTGCAGAACGTTTCAGCGAACACCTCTGGGACACCCGGACCAACCAACCCAACCACCCCATAGCCCAACACTTTAACTCCCCCTCCCACTCCACCAAGGACATGCACGTCCTTGGACTCCTCCATCTCCAGACCATGGCAACACGACGGTTGGAGGAAGAGCGCCTCATCTTCTGCCTGGGAACCCTCCCTCCTCCCAACCTTTTATCTTAGCCAGCTGGACACTGTTTCCTCATTCCTGAAGAAGGGCTTATGCCCGAAACGTCGATTCTCCTGTTCCTTGGATGCTGCCTGACCTGCTGCGCTTTTCCAGCAACACATTTTCAGCTCTTTCTGGCAAAAGCCCTCATTCAAGAATGAGCAATCCTAATGAACGGATTATGACCAAAAATAGATCGCACAGTGTTAACGCACATGTGCATTAACAAAATAATTCACCACGTAAGTTTGTAATAAAGAACTGCGCGGCAACTTAACAGAATCTGGCATATGGCAAGAGGCGTCGAAAATTTGAGAGAATTTAGTGAGCTGCTGTTGATATCTCTTGCTGCTATCCATTCATAATCGTCTCATGTTTCAGGACGAACTCAATGTTCGACCTGACTTTATTTTAAGGAGACACTAGATGGAGCAGGAGGTACGTTGTTGAATAATTCAAATAAAATAGAATCCCTGACATGCTATGGAGATAAGTGCAAAACTGTGTCCAGAAAAATAACATGTTACACAATGATGAAAATGGAGGAGTCATAACTCAACAGAGCGCACTCTGATCCAATTAACATTCAGGATTTATTCGGAATCTCACAGATATAATTATGCAGAGAACACTGAATAATTGTGAGCAAAGAACAAAATGCTTGCAACAACTAATCGATAATTTGATAATAGAGCACATGAACTTTAAACTGCCAGTGTCTTCAAATCAGTAACGAGAACAAAGTGACAAAAAAGGAGATGAGAAGTATAGCAATAGGACACTAACTTTCATTGAGAACGAGAAACTTTATTCATTAACAACGTTCATACATTTGGAACAAAAACGAAGTTGTAAGATTCATGTGATTTCTCAATATGATTATCTTGAATATTTTAAACATTATAACATGATTCCAACAGCACTGGATAAAGCAGTCGCGTAAAACTTAAAGTTTGAAATGATCATTTGCCAATGAAAGCATTCTCTTCCGAAAACCCATAAAATTATCAGGTATAAAATCAAAATTATGCCTTTCTAGTAATTGAGAGTGCTCTTCCACTCGGTAGAAGGTGAGAGAGTTCTGAACGCTATTTTCCTGCCTTTCTCCATTTACCTGGATCCTCGACCAAATAAGAAACTAATAAGACAATAAGATATTGGATGAAAGAGCACAGCAAATGTTAGGATCATTAGGAATATGGATACGGGTGCAAACCAAAGCTCTAGAAGGCAGAAAAGATTGCAAATGGCATACTTGCCTTTATCTGACGGGGCATTGTGTGCAAAAGTTGGCAGATCATGTTGCAAATGTATAAAAATTCAATTTGGTCACATTTGGAGGTGTGTGTGCAGTTCTGGTCGGCACAATGTCAGATGTAATTGAAGTGTAAAAGTGTTTTACTAAAATGATGTCTGGATTATTCGGTATGAGAAGAGGTTCGAAAAACTAACCCACATTGTTTTCACTGGATAGTTGGATCCCAGGTAATGAGATGTGACAGAAGGATAGTAAATCATATAATGCATAATTTGAGTATTTTTCCCAAAGTGGAAATCTCAAATACTCAATGGCATGGGTATCAGATTAGGGGAGGAAAGTTTAAATGAGTTGTGTGAGGCAAACTTTCTTTTCAACAGAGAGTGTTAGGTGCCTGGAAAGTGCTGCCAGGGGAACTGGGAGATGATACGATAGCAAGTTTTGATAATTATTAAGACAGATACATGAGCAGGCATGGAATTGAGGAACACTAACCACGTGTAGGCAGATGGGATTAGTTTAGAAAGGTGTCGTGTTCTGTTCTGACATAGTGGATGAAAGCGTCTTTCCCTCTGAGGAATTGATCTTTATTTTAATATTTCCAATTGTCTGTAAAACTTGCAAAAATAGGTGTTGCCATGCTAGTTATCACAGGAAACTGAAATCGTTGAACAACCTGCATCTTATAGAAAGAACCCCATATAAACGCTTATGGATTTGGAACTAAAATATATTTATAGTGGTTGGCATAAAATTTATGAGACCTGGAAATTGGGTGGTCGCATATTTCCGAGTATCGGCCTGTCTCCTCCTCTGTTTCTTTTCTGACTGCAGCTGTATAGATGATTATTAATAATCTGTGCTTCTTACAAAATTTCCTTGACTTTGGTTGTCTTTAGGATTTTTAGAGATTGTGCAGCACCTCTTCAATGCATACTTATTTGAAAATAGAATCAAGGTGAGTACTTAAATTTCAGTAACTATCCCATTGATGCTCATGAGCTTATCCGATTCAAATGCCTTTAAAATGTTTCAAAGAATCATAGCAGAGAAAAGGAAGAGATTTACCCTGTTTCTAGGACAATATATATCCTTCTATCGTAGTAATTAAACATATGAATGGTTAACTCTAACAGTGGTTTGTTGTACTTTTCATAGTGGAAACGGACAGATGCATTTCACTGCACTATGAGGGATTATTGTTCAAGAATGCATTAACTGAATGTCAAAAGCTTTTATATGCTCATAAAGTGCGAAGAGCGTGGGGCAACTCCAAGTCTTTCGGCATGTTGACCCATGTTTGTTGTAAAGAAGTTACATCGAAAACAACATTGATGATAATTGTCACATGAGCCCGATGGCATTTGACACAACTATCAGATGTTTGAACATACTACCATTAAATTTCAGCATGAACTTCAGGCACAATTGTAGCTTTAAAGCATGCAGCCCAGAATCAGGATGTGATTGCATCTCAGTGAAATGAGGATGTTGCATAGAAAGCTGAGATTAATTTCGATAGGTATAGATGTGGTGGGATTGCACAGACCGCCCGAAACGTCTGATGAGAAATCAATCACTCTGACTCGCTTTCTAATCGTTATGATGTTACACACTATCTGATTATCCTTTAGAGAGAAAATTGCACAGTGGTGACCCATGTGTATTAACTGATAGAAAGATAATTCATAAGATTTCATTATCATTCGTCTGAATAATTGCTTGCATTTTTGTTTTCAAGAAGAAGCAGAAAGCATTAAATTCGTAATTAAATTTAATGCTACCACCGTCCAGAATAATTTGCACTTGATATTAGACCAGATGTCTTCAGCTGTTCAGCATTAGAAGGCGCATGGCATGCAGTTTTTCTTTCTTTCTTATTAGTAAGTGAAGGCAGCCAAATTAAAATAACACCATTTTTTTTCTGAGTTACTGGAGTTCCCATCAGCTGCAACTATCGGGTAACTTGGATGATTGTTGACCATAGGGTAAAGTCTAAAACTACAGTGAAACTAAATCTAGTAGCACAGCGATGACTTTTCGTTGTGTTTTCTAGCATTGAGAAAGCACTTTAACGATTCCCCACACGCATACAACAAACACACAATGTATATGCAAATCCAAGCGTGACATTCACACACAAGCAGATTAATATTTCAAGCACTTCTTTCCAACGTTGTTGCAATGCAGTTGAGAATTTATGACCACGGCACAGGCTAGTACACCAGGTCAGTCAATTTAGGGATTTTTTTGTATCTGCATTTCAAGGCTCATAAGGTTTCACATAGTAGGCTCATTCAGAAAGTAAGGAGGACATGCAATACATGGAAAACTTTCTGTCTAGATAAAGAATTGGCTGGCCCATAAAAGACAGAGCGCGGCGCCAGCTGTGGGGCGGCACGTTGGCACAGTGGTTAGGACTGCTGTTTCATAGCACTAGAGAGCTGGATTCAATTCCCGCCTCAGGTGACTGTTTGTGTGAAGTTTGCACATTCTCTGCGTGCATGTGCTCCGGTTTACGTCCACAGTCCAAAGATGTACAGGTTAGGTGAATTGGCCATGTTAAATTCCCCGTAGTGTTAGGTGTAGTGGAAGGGGTTGGTGTGGACTTGTTGGGCAGGAGGGCCTGTTTCCACGCTGTAAGGAATCTAAACTATTCAGTCTGGAGCTCGATGGTCAGTGACGCTTTGCAGGGTTCTATGACCTCTTTTCTTTGTGAACTTTACAAATGACTTGGATGAAGAGTGGGTTAGTAATTTTGCCGATGATACGAAGGTTGATCGAGTTGTAGATAGTGTGACAGACTGTTGTTGGTTGAAACAACATATTGACAACATGCAGAACAGTGCTCAGAAGTGGCAGATGGAGTTCAACCTGGAAATATGTGAAGTCATTCACTTCGCAAGGTGAAATGTGAATGCAGAATACAGGGTGAAAGGCAATATTCTTGGCAGTGTAGAGCAATAGTGGCATCTTGGGATCCTTACCCATAAATGCCTCAAAGTTACCATCCAGTTTGATCGGGTTGTTCAGTAGGCATACAGTTTGCTTGTTTTCATTTGCAGGAGGATTGCGTTTAAGAGCCAAGTGGTTATGCTGCATCTCTATAGAATCCTGGTTACACTTGGAACATTGTTTTCAGTTCTGGTCGCTGCATCATAAGGAAGATGTGAAAGCTTTAGACAGGATGCAGAGGTGATTTACTAGGTTGCGGCCTGGAATGGAGGGAATGCACTATGAAGAAAGATTGAGGGAGCTAGGGCTTTTCTCACTGAAGCGAAAAAGGATGAGAGGTGACTTGATAGAGGTGTAGAGGTAAAATGTTGAGAGGCATAGTTACAGTTGATAGACAGATAATTTTCCGATGACAGAAACGGCGATCATGAGGAGGGAAATTTTAAGATAATTGGAGGAAGGTTATATCAAAGATATCAGAAGTAGATTCTTTTCTCAGAGAATGGTGGGTGCGTGGAATTCACTGTCAGCAGTGGTAGTAGATTCAGATATATTCGGGACATTTACCGACATCGGCACATGAAGATTAGAACAATGAAAGGTATGCCAGTTATTCTGATCTTAGAGTAGGATAACAGGCCGGCACAACATCGTGGACCGAAGGACCTGTGCTGTGCTGTAATGTACTATGTCTTTTGTTCTATGGTCTATGATACGTGTGAAATTACATCTCTGGAAATGCAATTGCACAGCTTCAGGTGGAACATGTCGACATCTGTGTTTTTGCACGCACACACAAACACCATAACTATTCAAAACCAAGTGTGACATTCATACGCAAGCTGATAAATGTTGCAAGCACTTCTTTCGGATGTTGATGTAATGCAGTACAGAGTTTATGAACATGGTGCAGGCTAATACACCAGGTTAGCCCATTTAGGGATTTTGAGTGCCTGCATTTTAAGGCTGTGTCACGAAAACCTCTGTGTCATTCAGAAACATAAACAGGATAAAAACAAATACCAGAGGAACATAATCATCACAGTACGACATGGGAATAATGCACAAAACTACAATGCATTCCAGTCTGGCACAAAATGCTGCAGAATAGTGCTCCATTCTAGTGTTCCATGGATCTAATTCATTTCTTGAAATGTATTGCATGTTTCTAAATGTACTTTCAAAATACAAATTACTCCCCTACCAGCAGGTCTATGAGAAATATTACTAGACATACGAAACTAGTTGCAAAACTTAAATATTCCTTAAATAAAAAAAAATAATACTTCCACAAAGTGCTGCAGCATTTTGTTAGAATGGAGTGTGTGCTTTACAAAATATCACATGGTCAAGTGCAATAATAACTCAAATAACATTCCGTTTTAGGCAAGCCAATGTCTCGTGTAGAAATTATGAATTAATTGACTTCACGATTGTCAGGAATTATACAAACCTACTACAAAGAAGGACTTTTTGATCGTGTTAATGCCAGCCAACAATGAAGCATCGAACACAGGACAATTTCCTAAGTTATCAGTGAAGTTGATATTTACAACACCACCCGCATGCCCAAGTACTCTCTATGTATAATGTGGGCTTCCACAGGAACAAGTGTTCATGCAGTGAATTTCATGTCTCTATTATATTTGGTAGAAAATAAATTGAATCACTTCTGACTATACATACTCTTCATTTAACGACAACGTTCTAACATCGTAGTCGTCTCATTATCATTTCCTGCTTCCTCGAACGCACAATCTGAAGTTTTCTGTAATTAAGTGTCTACGCTCCAGATGACCAAACTGATATTTATTGAGCTTCACCACTAACTTGCAGCTGCTAGAGCCAATGACTGTGCTAATACTTATATTTCACTAGCTCATTCTTGAGTATTTCGCCTACTTGTTCAGACACTGTCCTGCAAAGGTATGCACACAGCTCAATTTAATCCTGTTTTTCTAAATTTATCACGATTTTCATAATTTGCCCAGCAAACGCATTTTCTGGTGAAGGTTCAAATGTGACAAATAATATAAAAATCCTTTGTTATGAGACTGAAACAAGGCCCAGTATGATTTTTTTTTACTTTTTGACTCTGTAAAAATGGGAGAACAGCAAAATTATTGCAGTCAGGTTAACAGTCAATATCTTGAAAAAACCCGCCTGTGGTGATGTTTATCACTGAGTAAGCGTATTAACCTTCTGGACCATGAAGTTCCACGCATTGGAATTTTCAGTGGAAATTGCTTTTAATGGATGGAAGATGCTGTATTTAAGTGTTGGAAAAAAACTAATTTTCAAGTGTACCAAGGCGGGTTGTTTTGTCCTGTTTTCAATACTTTCTTGAGGTTGGTTGGCGTCAAACTCATAGAAACAAGTGAAAACAATTTTATTGTACGCCTGACGTGTCACTGGCAGATGTGGAGAATTGTTTGTGAATTAGCATTGCAAGTCTATTCCACCATTCAATACAATCATGGCTGATCGTAATCCCCAAGTCCATTTTATCGATTCTTCCCCATGTCCTTTTATTACCTTACTGATTAACAATGTGTCCATCACAGCTGCGAATATAGTAAACGTTCCAGCCTCCACAGACTCCTTTTGCAAATAATGCAAAAATTCCACCACTCTGCCTTAAATGGGTGATCCTTTATTCTGACATCATGCTCTTCCAATCCTAGACAATGTTACATTTAACAGGATTTACTTCAAATTTGTTTTAAATCGGAGGATAAAGACAAACTCTCTCCCCACGCTGTCACTTCGTGACAACCACGTGAAAATCTCATATCAATCCGAAGATTGGGTTGCATTTGGGAGATTGATAGATATAAGGATGGTTGTGGAAATGGCACACAGCAACACATCTGAGTATTGGGAGCTGTTCAGAACTCAGCAATGGAAGACGAAAGCGTTGACCAAAAACGGGGATAAACAGCTCATTAGTGTTATCTTATTTGCAACATGTGAACTGATTGCAAAAGATTGGATATGGAAATGTGTTGCTGGAAAAGCGCAGCAGGTCAGGCAGCATCTAGGGAACAGGAGAATCGACGTTTCGGGCATTAGCCCCCTGAAGAAGGGCTAATGCCCGAAACGTCGATTCTCCTGTTCCCTAGATGCTGCCTAACCTGCTGCGCTTTTCCAGCAACACATTTCCATCTCTGATCTCCAGCATCTGCAGACCTCACTTTCTCCTGCAAAAGATTGGATGCCTATATAAATAAAAAGTTAACAAAAGTCTTGGCTACCTAATGTCAGAAACAGTCACATTTATTAGGAACAAGAAAGCAGTGATGGAAAAATAACTACATATTTAGCTTGTGCCCTCACAAATGATAAAACATATCAATCTTCCAGAAATGTTGAACTGCAGAGGGTCAGGTGAGGAACAAGTGAAGAAAATGAACATTTGCTGTTAAACGTTTTGGGAAGTATATGGAATTACAGATCGATAAATTCCCGTGGCCTGATAAACTATATCTTAGAGTATTAAAAGACGTGGTTCAGGAAATGAGAATACATTAGCAGGTATATTTCACGATTCTATAGTCTCTGATACGGTTCTTATTGGTTTGAGGATAGCTAACATAAAATCGTTATTTGGGAACTGAGATTATGTTAAAAAGGGGCATTAGAAACTGGTTAGTCTGACATTTTCCCGTTGGGAAATCTTCAGTTTCCATTATGAAAAATGTAACAGCAGATTATGTGGAAAAAAGTGACTGGATAGTACAGAGGCAGCATGGATTTCCTGAAAGGAAATCATGCATGATTAATCTTTTGGGCTTTTCTTGTAGAGAATGTAACCGTTGCATTTCATAAGGGGGAGCCAGTTGAAGTAGTTTGCAGGGATTCTCAGAAGGTTTTCAACTAGGTCCCACATAAGAGATTAGCATGTGAAATTAAAGTGAGACATGTGCACTGATATTCATAGAGAAACGGTTGGCAAACACAAAACAAGTTTTAGGAATATCTGGCCATTTTTGAGGAGCATTCAGTGGCATGTGGGGTGCTCCTGGAAGTAATGGTAGCTCCCCGGCAAGTCACAATATATGTCAATGATTTGGGTGAGGGAGACAAATTTCTTATCTCCAGGTTTTCAACGTTAGGTGAGAGGGCGAACTGTGAAGAGGAGAAAGGGATCCTTTATTGCTTTGGAGAACTTGGGTGAGAAGCAAAGCAGGAGAAAATGAGGATTGTAGGTGCTGGAGGTCAGACTAGATGTTTTTGGTTCTGAAAAGACAACAGAGCTGGTTAGACAGCATCCGAGGAGCATTGTAATTGACATTTCGACCATAAGCCTTCCATTAGGATTGAGGCGTGTATCTCAAGGGAGATGAGATGTAAATGGGAGGGGGTGAGGCTGGGGGAAAGTACCTGGGATGCGATAGGCAGAGGAAGTTCGGGGTAAAAGTGATAGGTCAGAGAGGAAGATGGAGCACATAGATGGGAAGGAAATGGACAGGCAGGACATATCAAAGGATCTGTGCCAAGTTTGAAGGTTGGATCTGAGATAAAGTGGGGGTAGGGAAATGAAGAGACTTGTGAAATCCACATTGATCTCCCTGTGGCTGGAGAGCCCCAAGGCGGAAAATTAGCCTTCATTCTCCAGGTGATGGTTGTTTAGGGTTTGGCGGTGGAGGCCTGGGACTTGCATTGTCCTTAGCGGAGTGGGACGGGCTGTAAAATTGGCTGGTCACAGGGCAGTGGGATGTTTCGTGTATGTGACCCAGAGTTGCTCTCTGAAACTTTCCTCAAGTTGGTGATGTGTATTGAAGTAGAGGTAAATCGCTGTTGGATGTGGAACGGTCCTTTGGGGTTTTGGAAGGAGATAAGGGAGAGGTGTAGGCGCAGGTGTTCCACTTCTTGGGATGGCAGGGTATACACTGGCATTGGATAGTGGGTTGGTAGGGGGCGGGAACCTACAAAATGGAGTCACTGAGGGGATGGTCTTTCCGGAATGCAGATAAGGGTTGGGTTCGGGGTAGAGGTAGAAGCCAAGTAAAACTACACTATGGGTAAACATTATGTTCTAGACCTAAGCAGCAAAAACAAGAAGGCAAAAAGTTACCTGAACGGCGATAGATGGAATAGGTCGACGAGACCTGCATGTCCTTGGCCAATGGTCATTGAAAGCAAGCATATAGGTGCACTGGAAAATGAACAAGGCAAAAACCTTCGTAAGGATAGAATTGGAGTGTGGCAGAGATGCCTTGCTACAATTGCTCCCGGCCTTACTGACAGAACAACTGAAGTATTGTGTGCAGCCTCAGTTTCATTAGTTCAGAAATGATGTTCTGGCTATTGAGGAAGTTCAACGAAGATTTAGCAGGCTGACTCGTGAGATGGCAAGATTTGGGGTTGAATCACCTCTGCAGGGATTAAATAAGAATAATTAGAAATGAATGGGATTAAAAACTGGTGGGAATGAAATAGGGAGCAGCTAATCAGTGAACACTAAGACGGTACAATGGCGAAGGTTTGTGCCAATGCTTCATGGATCAAAACGAATAGAGATTCCACTGAGGAAAGGTAATTCCAGGAAGGCGATAAAAGCATTGTGTTTAAGAAGGAAGACAGAGTCAGCATCAAATTACAAGAAGAAAATACAATGAGTAAAACTTGTGGTAAATCGAGCGATTGACAAAGCTTTAAAATTCAAGGAATTACAGAAAGTATTAAGAGAGAGACAATAAACTTCAAGAGTAAATTTGGAAGTCATGTCAAGACGGACAGCAAAAGCTTCTGTTTGCATATGAAAATGAGGTGTAAATCAAGAGTGAACATTGGCCCCGAGGAGAATGAGACTTGGAAAATTAGAACAAGGAAACATGCAGAGGTGCTGACAAAACGCGTTGCAAGATGCTTCATAGTACAAGGCATTGATAGCTTTCCAGACTTAATAAATATTTCAAGGGCAAACAACGCGAGATAATAAATGCAATAAGTATCACGAGAGGAAAGCAAAGTGCCAAAGAAATTGCGGGGATTAAATGCCGATACGTCAATTTGACTCAATGGAATACAACATAAAGTATGAAAGGAAGTAGTCATAGAAAAAGTGGGTGACATGTCAGTATTATTCCTGAAATCATGGATTCCAGAAAACTGCTCTGAGGTGGAAAAATTCTAATGAAACACATTTATTGAAAAGAATGAATATGCCTAAAAGAGAGTTAGATGCAGGCTGGTTAGCTTAACGTCAGTTCGTGGGAAAAATGCAATGAAAAAGGCAATACCAGAGCATTTAGAAATGTACAATGATATGAAACAAATTCATCATAGCAGATTTTGAAAAGGAAAGTATGCTGAATAAATTTACGAGAAATATACAGGATGTGACAAACAGGACAGGTGAAGAGGGAACACTTGATGAGATAACGGTTTGGACATTTAGAGATATTTAGTAAGTGCAACACATCAATCTAATTAAAAAGTTAAGAGGTCCTGAAACTTGATATAATAAATTGACCTGTATAAAGGATTTATTTCCTCAGAGAAGGCAATAAGTTTGAATGGGAATGGGGGGATTGTTTTCGAGTTTGCAACCTTTAACTCCTGAAAATGCCACAGTGATTAGTTATGGGATCACATTTATTTCCAATATATCTTAGTACTCTGGACAAGTTTGGAGATAACGTAAAAATAAATGGAAAAAAAACCTGTGATGTGGGTATAAAGCGGGTTAAGTGAATGAGCAAGTGGAACAAGAAGTGCGAAATTGTGAGCTTATGCTGTTCGGCAGGAAAACTAAAGGAATTGAATATTGTTTAAATAAAGAAGCCTACAAAAAGCTTTGACACACGGAATTTGAGAATCCCTGCATTTGAATCACAAAAAAAAACCACGCATGCACGGTCAGTGTTAAATATCGAGGCAAATGGAATAGTGGATATTTTCCAAGGGGAAAGGAATGTAAACGTGTGTAGGTATTGCGAAAAGTGCAAAGCCATTAGCCATACGACATCTGGAATACTATGACAAGGACTGAATCACACATGAAAGGAAATACGTCTTGGCACTGGGGGATGTCCAGAGAAGATTCACTCAGCTGATTACAGATAAAAAGGGAAGGTATTATGAGGAGATGCTGAGTAGATTGCGACTGCATCCGTTGGAATCTAGAAGAATGAGTGTCGATGTTATTAAAAATATAGAATATTCTGAAGCAAGTTGACAGAGCAGGCGTGGGCCTGTTGCTTTCCCCTTAAGAGAGATTTTGGCACAGGGGAAACATTTCAGAGTAAGTTGTCGCCTTCAAAGGCATAAATGTGGAGGAAATCCTTCCCTCAGATTTATTTGAATTAGTGAATTTTCTTTTACCAGAGAAGAAGGTCGAAGCTGGGCCATTAAGTATTTTCGTCGTTGATGCAGACAGATTATTAGGAAGCAAGATAATAAATGATTCTGGCCAAAACAAGAAATTTTATTTCCGGATTATCAGACGTGTCGTGATCTAACTCAATGACAAAGCAGACTCAATAGGAACATAATATACTCTGCCTACTTCGTATTATTATTCTTATGGTCTTTCTTTTGAAGAGAGAATTCATCGATTAAAATTACATTCAGCAGAGTTTGAATAATGACGGGACACCTTGTAGAAATCTAAAACGTTCTGTGGGAACAGATAGAATAAATGTAGGAACAAAATTCCTGCTCTGCAGGCAGTCCAGAACGAGGAACCACAGTTCGGGGATATGGGGTAACCCACTCGTGAGAAATTACTTCACCACGAAAGTGGTGAGCCTATGGACTTACCTATTGCATTATTCAGTTGAGGTCAAATATCGAATGTTTTGAAGAGGAGTTAGATATGGATTTAGGGACAAAAACGAAAACGAGTTTGCGGAGAAAACGGGCACTGGCTCCTGAGTAGCTGATTGGCCATAATTTTATATGTCAGAGATTGTTTGAAGGAGCAAATGGCCTATTCCTACTCCTAGTTTCTACTGTTTTTATGTTTCTATGTCCCTATTGACATTTTATTCAACTAGGTCAGGATTTCCAGTTGCAACGCTAAACCTCCAACTGGACTGACACAATAAATATTTAATCTCTGCCTTAATATTTCCATTTTTATAAAGACGTTGCATCAGTATGTTTTGCAGTTGTGTCCATCTATTTTTATTTGCTCGATGCACGCTGTCGTGAATCATTAAGCTTCCATTGCATCAGTTTACATTAACCTAGCCTTGTTAGCATCATCAATGTCATGGATGGTCTCAGTTGAAATTAACTTGAGATTTCGATTTGTAATCAGTACTTTAGACATTGCCTCGATTATTATGAATTTCGATTCTATGTTAGTAGTCACACAGTTAATAAAGCTAGAATCTGTAATGTTAATGAACACACTTGGGGATGTCTGACTTTATGTTAGCATTGACGCTGTACAATAATCGTAGCTTTACACCCTGTTCCAGTTATTTTGAATTTTAGCACTCTTTCATTAATCATGGCATCACTCTACCTCAGTTATTATAAATGCAGAAACAGTGTCAGTAATTACTTCACGAGACACTAATTATTTGATATTAATAAAGGCCTGCAGAAGTATGATTGCACTATAATCTTTTAATTTATTAGGAATCCAAATAGAACAGTAATCGCTGCATGAGACCCTATCACAATTAGTATCATACCTATTATATGCATACCTTGTGAAAATATCACTGTACTGGTCCCTTTCCTCTATCATTACGAATTCACATCTTGTGTCAGTATCACTGCACTGTGCCCTGAATTAATAATTACGGAGCAAAACACTTATCAGCCATCACTCCCCTCAGCACTGTTTAAGTTCATATTAATTTCAACCCACCGTTCATTAATCAGCAACTGCCCCAGTTTCTGTCAGCATAAAACTTGACCTTCTGTCCGTTCTCTAGCCCCGTCTCAGATCCTGTATCAGTAAGCAACGCAATCAGCTGGAAATTAATTGTTATAGTATAGATCTTGCTTCAGTAATTATCACTTCACAGATCCTAACTGTGTTTATATAAACTTAGGTCGCGTGAGAGTAATCATTTCACAAAACCATATCTGCACAAAACGTAGTATGAGGGGCCACTGATGTTCGGGGCCTGCTGCGAGCTTCCGATTTACAGTGAGAAACACAGGAAATTATTTGAAAGAAAAACTAAATTGAAACGTATTCTAAGATGACTCATGATTTGACTGTACCAGGAGAAAGACAAGCATGGCAGACTCCAGAGATCACTGTATCTGTAACGCATATCTGAAAACAATTCAGCATAATCTAGTTCTTCACATTCTCGCCAACAGGTCTTGGTTTACGCAACTATACAAGACCTAGATCTGACAGTGCACAGAAGCCAGGGTATGTATCTTGTTCTTGCATCATAAAGCAAGTAATACCCCAATAAATGAAAAATCATGAAATGAATTTTAAGGGTAATGGCACTCTTTCTGGTCAAGTTCCGGGCAGTGATATTTCGTTGCACGCAGTTTAACTAACAGTGAACTTCCAAAGGATTCTGGAAATTATGCATACATACATAATAGTATTTTCAAAGGACATGTTACCACAAACATGCAGTTCAGACTGAATTCACATCAAATATGGAGATGTAGTGATTACGGTAAAATTGCATGCAACTGTCACAGAATTATTCCCAATCCTTGTAATTTTTTTTAATTAACCCATTCAAACGTTCATCGAATTGCTTCCCAAAATGAGCGTGAAATCTGCTTCTGAAACTTTTTCAAGTAATGCAAGCTGAAAAAAATGGCATTATTCTCTTCATTTCCTGCTCAAAGGAACTATCTACATGTCTAAGATCTATCAACGCCCAGTCTAGATTAAGGTATTGTCTTCTAAATTATTTTCTAAGAAATCTCTTTTGCTATTTATATAGTTAAATATACACACACAAAACAATAAATGAGTAAAGGATTCGATGTACAAAAATAAAAACTGAGCGATTGGAGTTACAAATGGAAAGAGATGCAATGTGTCACGAGATGACGGTTGAGGAGTGCTGAAGTACACAAACACATTCACACATACACACAAGTGCATGTAGACATAGAGAGAGAGATACACACACGCGCATATTAATTGAAAATGAAAAGAAACAAGGTGTGAGGTATAAAACTTACAGTTTAAAATCACTGTGGAAATCCTGTGACTGATTCAATGATGCCATCATTTACGTCCTGGAGTGGAAGTTGCAAACAGATTTTAAAAATTAATTTGTAAGTGACATCATGTGTGATCTGCGACTTTGCTCTGCAGTTACTGCACTGCACTTCCAGATGCTGCCTTAATTTATACTTGTGTAGGACTTGTGTCAGTAGACAATGTATCAGTTATTAGGAGCACCGATCCCTGTCACAAAACTGGACCATGTCTTATACAAAACATAGAACACTCAGCAGTACAGCACAGTACAGGCACTTGAGCCCGCGATGATGCATTATCCTATTCTAAGGTACATACCATACATAAGCTAAGGTACACACCGTACAATTTACTATTATCCATGTACCTACTGAAGAAATGCTTACATGTCCCTAATGCAGGTGACTCTACTACCACCGCTGTCAATGCGTTCCACGCACGCACCACTGTTTGTGTTTAGTTGATTTTAATTTAGACCATCTATCAGTATCACTGCAGCATACTCTGTTTCAGCTTCATGGATATAAATCCTTTTGTCGTCCCTTACTGGTCCCTCTCTCGAATTTAAAAATCGAAACACAACATTGGGCAAGTAAAGCAGGAGAGAATACCTACGTTTATGTCAACCTTGATCCGGTATTATAATAATATTTTTAGTCTCTGTCTCAGTTACTCTGAATTTAGACTTGCTAACAATAATCAGTATCCACGGCACATGACCTTGCCTCTGTATGAATGCAGATATTGTTTTGGAAATGATTGCACCATGCATTGCCTTAGTTTATATTAATTTCGACAGTTTGTAGAAAAGCTGAACTAGACCTGTTCAGTTAATATCGTTGCAGGGCCCGTTTCCGTAATACCTGCACTAGATCCTGCCTGAGTTTATACTAATTAAGACTCTGTGTGGCTTTATCACTGTATCAGATTCACCCGTATTTCACGTTAACTTGGACCCCGTCACAATTTCACGAGATTATTTTCGGTCTTCATTATTAAGAATCCAGACCACACATCAGTGTCAAATATAAATTTAGGGATGTAAGTTATAAGCAGATCAAAAAATGTTAATTTGTAATTGCCACCACACGTGATCTGGGATTCTGTAATGAGTCTATGACCACATAAATGCCAGGTCACGTGTTTCCAACAAATAATAGCCCCTGATTTATTTTCAACTCAAAAGTGAGAAGTTGACTTTGGAGCAAGCACTGGTGAAACAGTAAGTTTTGTTGCCTGAGTATCGGGTGTCAGTAATATGATATCATCCCTTTTTCTAAATGTTTGTGAAAAGCCAAATCACTCTCAAAGTATCAAGAATGGCATACAGTTTAATACCTCTTTAAATATTGCAACAAAAAACATCTTTTGTCACAAAGTAATTAAAATATTGCTAGACTTAGGTCCAAACCTCTTTTTTTTTCTCTCTCTGCCTCGCTCTCTCGCTCACTCACTCTTTCTCTGTCCATTTTCGTCTCTCTCTATGTCTCTCTCTTCCTCTATTACTCGTTTTCTCTATCTTCATCTCTGTAAAAATCCCAACATGGCAGGTTTGACAACATTACTTCAAGTCCCTAATGAACCTGAAATAAAAACATTTTTAAATTAATGTTATAATATCGAAGACATAATGTGAAAATATTTTATTAATCTTTCGAAGGACAAATATTGCCCAACAAAATCGTCAAGACTTATAAGGAAATTCAGTTCCACATTGATTTCTTTTTGCCATCTGGCTGCTTTCACCAGCGAAATACCTATAAAGAAACCACGACCTATACTCAAATATGAATATTAGTGCCATGCAGTAGAACTCCAACGAGATGCAATAACAACTTTTCCAACTGACAGTGAAAGCTGACAGTGTCAGAAATACTCAGCTCCCTACACTCAATTCGAAAAATGCAAAGTATTGCTGCTATTCGAAAATTGATATAGAAGCAATACGCTGGGAGTACTCGGCATGCCATTCAGCCTGTGTCGAGAGGGTTGCATTTGCACATTTCTGTCAAATCCAACAAGTTCTTTGATGCCATTATAAGTGACAGCATAATATTGACTCAAACAATACTGTTTCATTAACTCTAAAATCCCAAATTTAATTTAACCAATCACACTATTGTTCCTGCAAACTTGAGGTTTCAAACATTATTGCTGCTTTTACAATTTAGAAAGTAATTAAACTTCAACCAATATACGTAAATGATGTTAACGAATTTTGAAGCGTGTTGTGGGAATAAAAGATTTTTTTTAACGCCAACGCTGTTTATGGACCACGTTCAAAACCGACGGCCATAACAACCTAGACGGACAAGAGTGGTGAATATATGGATGCAGCATAATCTGCTAGATATCCTCCAAATCTCTCAAAATAATGACATGGAAACAATTCTGCCTTTCTTTCAGTTGCACTGAGTTGAACTCCTGGACTTTCCTCCCTCACAGTACTCTCAGTCGATCTGCAGCACATGGACTGAAACGGTGCAAAATAACAGATCAGCACCACCTTCTAAAAGGAAATAAATGCTGCTCAAAGCAACGACTCCCGTATCACACGAGCGAACAAAAAAAGACAGTGCTTTTCATCTTCTCAAAATTAACACATGAAAATACAAGTTGTGATAATTTGACAGCAAGAGTTAATCTAGATTGATTCTCTAGTTATGATAAGTTTGTCCAAATTATATTAATAAATGACAAATTGACCTGAATACACATTTCGTGTAATGGTAGCCTTTTTTTTTTCATGATGGAGCAGCAGACATTTCAGAACAGATTTTTAAAATTACTTACATTTACTTTAAATAAATAATGTCTGTATTAATTTATTTTCAAGGAATTTTATTCATAGTAAACAAAAAACAAACGTTTGTAAAGTAAACCATTGCTTCACAGTAAATAATCAATTATGACGTTTTGATTTGGATATTAACTTCGTTGCAGCCAGTGTTTATGCAAATAAATACATAGATGGAAGGCGGTAAATACATAGATGGTATTAGATTATTGTTCAAGAAGAAAATATAACAATTTTTTCCCAGCTGGATATCACAAAAATAGAAATATAAATGCAACTAACTGAATCACCATAACACTTCCAAGACCAAGAACGAATGGTCAATGAATGCTGGTCTCGCCAGCGACTACAACCTCCAAAAGCTGAAAACATATTCAAATCAATATAAAACAGAAACAAGAGAAAAGAAGTCTTTTCTGTCTGTTTCACAATCTGACTTTCTTCAACACCCCTCTCGACCACCGTCCACCGACTTTATTCCAAATGAAGAGAAGTTGAGACAAGTCACTACCTCACCACATAAGCTCGAGAAACTAGCTTAATGGATTAGCATTTGTAAATTGAGCTTCAAGTTAAGATCTATCATCAGCTTCTACTGACTTGTGAGTACTTAATTCCTGATGAAGGGCTTTTGCCCGAAACGTCGATTTTGCTGAAGCTCCTCGATCCTGCCTGAATTGCTCTGTGCTCTTCCAGCACCATTGATCCAGAATTGTGAGTACTTAATGCCTTATGTATATTATTGGGTAAATGTCATGCAAGTTTTTCATGCGAGATTTATCCTTGAAGTCTCCAGAAATATGGAAACATCGAAAGTTTGCAACATGTCCTTCCTCTGTCATCCTTGTGATTGAAAATTTAGTGTGGAGGTGTATCAAAATAAGAATCCTCTATAATCAGTATTGAAACAATTGGGCATCAATTTTTAATATCTATGCAGGTGATTCTGAGGAAACTCTTAGAGTCATATAAGCTGAGGAACAGGCCCATCAGTTCACCATGTCAATGCTGACAAACAATTTCCAAAGTACGCTAGTCCCATATACCTGTGCTTGGCCATAGCCTATTATGTCTTGGCATTTTAATTACTCGTACAAAGCCGTCTTGAAAAAGTGTGAAAGTACCACCACTGTCACAGGCAGTGCATTCTGAATTTATATAAACTTCTGGGTGAAAATACTTGCCTCAAATCCCCTCAGTAAATTTGTCACCACAATTCAAACTTATTTTTTCCAGTATTGAACAAGTGTGGGTGAGGTTAATGTATTCGTAAAAAATGAAAATAAATCGATAGTAAGATATGAGGCAGACTCTAAAATTGTAGAATCTATGTGGGTACAATTGAGCTAACGAAAATATAAATGAAGACACAGTTGGACAAATTTAAAGGCCTTCAGTCAGGAGCTGCGGTGCAAGATACACCAGGAGATGGAAACGATGTGCAAGAAGATCATCTTTTTGCCCTCCCTTTCAAATGGAATAGTTTCAGATGCCTGGGGGGAGGGAGGAAAACGTTATTCCCTTGTTCAAACGAGAATATGGATAATCCTGGCAGTTACAGACCAGTTAGTCTTACGTATTTGCTGGGCAAATCATTTGGGAATATTCTGAGAAAGGGGATTTATGATCATTTGGAAAACCATCGTTTGATCAAACATATTCAGCATGGCTTTGTGAGGGGGTAAGTCATGCCTCACAAGCCTTATTCAGTGACAATACACAACGATGAATGTAGCGCAGTGGCTGTGGTGCACATGAATTTTAGCAAAACGCTGGATAAGTTTCCCTTAATGTAGGCTCATTCAGAAAATATTGAGGCATGGGCTAAAGGGAAATCTGCTAATCTGGACACTGAATTGGCGAGCCCATATAAGACAGAAGGGTGGTAGTAGATGGAAAGTATTCAGCCTGGATATCGACGACGAGAATTGTTCTGCAAGCATCTGTTCTGGGACATCGGCTCCTTGTGATTTTTAAAACTGACCTGGATGAGAAAGTGGAAGGGTGTGTTACAAATTTGGCCGAAGACACGAAAATTGGTGGAGTGGTAAATAGTGTAGAGGGTTTATGTAGGTTGTAACGTGACATCGGGGAGAAAGCAGACCTGGGCTGAGAAGTGGCAGATCGAGATCAATCTGGAAAAGTGTCATGTGATTCATTTTGGTCGATCGAAATTGAATACCGAATACAAAGTTAAATTCGGGATTATTCGCAGTGTGGAGGAACAAAGAGATCTCGGGGTCCATGTCCATGGCTTCCGAAAGGCTAACATCCATATTGGTAAGTTTATCAAGAAGGCGTATGGTGTGTTGACTTTCATTCCCATGGGTGTTGAGTTTAATAGCGATTATGCTGCAGCTGTGTAGATGCGTGGTTGGATCACACTTCGATTATTGCGTTTAGTTCTGGTCACATAATTATAGGGATGATTTGCAAGCTTTAGAGAGGACGCAGACGAGATTTTCCAGGATTCTGCCTCGATTGGAGGGCGTGTCTTACGGTTTTCTCATTGGAGTGAAGAAGGTTGAGAAGCGACTTAATAGAAATGTACAAGATGGTGCGAAGCATAAAAAGAATTACGAGTCAAAGACGTTTTCCCAGGGCGAAAAATAGCAATCTCAAAAGGGCATTATTTTAAGGTGATTGGAGGAAGGTTGAGGGCAGATTTCAGAGATTGGTTCTTTACACAGAAAGTGGTTTGTGTGTGGAATGCACTGCCAGCGGGTCTGAAAGAGTCAGATACATTAGGGATAATTAAGTGACTCTTGGATACATGCATGATAGTTAAAATGAAGGTTATGCAGGTTAGTTTGATCTTAGAATAGGATAACATTTTGGGATAACATCAAGGGCCAATGGGCTTGTTCTGTGTTGTACAGCTCTATGATCTATGCTCTCTGAAAAGCCAAGTGACAGCGATCATGGGGAATTGCAATGTTCAGATGGGCTGGGAAAATCGGGTTGGTCAAGCATTGCAAGTAAGGGAATTCATGTCATGTCTACAAAATATTCTTTTAGAGCAGCCGTGGTGAAGCCCAATAAGGACCAAACAACACTAGTTTTGGTGTTGTGTATTAAGGCAGACTTGATAAGGGAGCTGAAGGTGAAGGAATCCTTTGGAGGCAGTGATGATAACATGATTGGTTTTATCCTGCAATTTGAGAGGGAAAAGATAGAATCAGAGGTCCGGCATTAAAGCTGAATAAAGTCAGCTACAGAGGCATGAGGGAGGACCTGGAGAGGAACCAGCAGAAAAGACAGTGGAACAACAATTGTCAAGAGTTTCTGCGAGTAGTTCAGGAGATGAAGCAGAGATTCATTCCTAGGGAAAGTAAAGCATGTCACATGGCGGATGAGGTAATTTATCCTGACTAACAAGGGTCATCAAGGATAGCATACAAGCAAAGGAGAAAGCATATAATGTGGAGAAAGGCAATGGTAAAATAAAAAGGAATGGGAATCTTGCAAAGAGAAACAAAGGACAACAAAGAAAGAAAAAGGGACGGAGAAGATAAAAGATGAGTGTAAGCCAGCTCAACAATAAAGAAAGACTGTACTAGATTCTTTAAATATATAAAGGGCAAAAGAGAGGCAGAAGTGGAGATGGGGGCCGTTGGAAAATGACACCAGAGAGATACTAGTTAGGAACAAGGAAATGGTTTAGGTACTGAACAATTGCTTCACGCCTGTCCTCACGGTGGAAGGCATGAGTACTATACCAAACATTCAAGAGTGAGGGGGCAGAGCTCAGTATGGTGGCCATCACCAAGTAGAAGGTGATAGAAAATTTGAATGGCCTGAAGGTGGATAAATTCTTTGGTCCAGATGGATTACACCCAGAGTTCTAAGGGAGAAATCTGAAGAGATAATGGTGGCATTAATGGTGCTCTTTCAGGATTCGCTACAATCAGGAGGGTCCCAGAACACTGGAAAATCAATAACGTGACACCCCTGTTTAAAAAGGGAGTGCGGGAAAAATGGAATATTACAAACCGATCAGCCTAATTTCAGTCATGGATATGACCTCAGAATCCATTTTGAAGGATGAAAGTTCTGAATACTTGGAAGTGTGTGGTAAAACAGGGCAAAGTCAGAATGGCTTCATTAGGGGGAGGCAGTACCTGACAAATCAGCTCGAATTCCTTTAGGATGTAACCACTAGGTTAAGTCAAGGAGTGCCAACAGATGTTATCAACCTGGACTCCGATGTGCCGCACAGGATGCTACTGAGCAAAAGAAGTATCCATGATGTTAGAGGCAAATTGCTAGCATGGATGGGGGATTGGCTGCCTGGAAGAAGCTGAGAGTGAGGATAAAATGGTCCTCAGGATGGTGGCTGGTGTAAAGTAGTATTCTGCAAGGCTCAGTGCTGGAAGCAAATTTTTACTTTATACCCTAACGTTCGAGATGAAGGAACGAAAGGCAGTCCGTCTAAGTGGCAGACGACAAAAGGATAGTAAGAGAGAGAGACAGCATTGAGGAGGCGGAGAGGCTGCAGAGTGATTTTGACAGGTTAGGAGAGTTGACAAAAAGTGGCAGATGGAGTACAACGTGGGCAATTGTAAGGGCTTGCACTTTAGTAACAAGAACAGAGGCGTGGACTTTTTTTTTAATGGGGAGAAAATTCAGAAGTCTGAAGTACAAAGTCACTTGAGAGTCCTCGTCCAAGATTGTACAAAGTTAAACTTTCGGTAGGATTCAGTGGTTTGGAAGGCAAATGCAGTAATGGCATTTATTTTGAATCGAATTGAATATAATACCAGGGAAATACCACAGGTTCTGGTGAGGAAACAAATGGATTGTTATGCGCGGTTTTGGTACCAATATCTTAGGAACCATGTGCTGGCCCTGTAGGTAGCTCAGAGGAGGTACACGAGAATGGTTCCAGGAATGAAAAGCTGAACGTGTGAAAAACGTTTGAGGACTCAGGAACTGTACTCGATGGAGTCTAGATGGATGAGGAGGAATCGACGTAACACATGCAGAATGCTTAATCACCGAGACAGAATAGATGTTGGGAAGGTCCTTCGATTGGTCACAGAGATGAGAACCCAAGGGCACAGTCTTATAGTAAAGGAAAACCTGTTACAACGGAGATAGGGGAAACCTTCTTCCGCCAGAAAGTAACGAATCTATGGAATTCATTGCCACAGAAGGCTGTTGAGGCAGGTTATTGAGTTTTTTTAAAAAGACTGAGATAACTAGGCTCTTAAGTATCAAGGGGATCAACGTTTAAGGAGAAGGCGAGAGAATGGGGTTGAGAAACTTATCAGCCATGATTGAATGGCTAAGCAGACTTGGTGTCTGAATGGCCAAATTTTACTCCTATGTCTTATGTTCTTATGGTCAGCAACGGGAAGTAATCTCACGATCTCTCCGATCTATGCCTCTCATAATTTCGTGAACATCAATCAGATCACCCTTCCAGCTTCGTATATACCAAGGAAAACAAACCCAGTCAATCCAATCTCCTCTCATATTTTACACTTTACAACCAAAGCAACATCTTGGCGAATCTCGTCTACACTGCCTTAAATTAAATCACGCCATTTCATTAATATGGCCTGCATCTGTGGCATCATCAATGTTTTATAAATGTGTAACAAGTTTCTCTTTCACTTATCTCTCCAGTTCTACCAATTAAGGAAAGCATTTCACATGCCTTCATCGCCACCCTATGCACTTGGACGGACAACGTCCGAGATTTATGAATTTGTGCACCAACGTTTCTTTCTTTTCTTCCTCTGTACTCTCCAGCTACATATCGTTCCCTAGTTAGACCTCCCAAAGTGCGTCACTTTGTCAGTTTCAGGATTAGTTTATATCTTTGACAGTTCTGCCATTGTAGAGGTTTAGGGAAAACCCATAAAATTATGAGTAATGTAGATAAATTTGATTGTTGCGAAACAGTTCCCTTTATTAAGAAGTAAATAAATGCTGGGATATATAGTTAAAACATTCAGCAGAATAATTACGGACGAACATCCATTGAGACCACGCTTGTACACGCTTCCTATGCATGTATGAATCCAGATGAAGGGTTTGTGCCAGAAACGTCGATTCTCCTGCTCCTCGGGTGCTGTCTGACCTGCTGTGCTTTTCCAGAACCACACTGTCGACTCTGATCTCCAGCATCTGCAGACCTCAATTCCTCATTTATTTATTTACATATATACACAGAGACACACATACCTTCAATCTTTTTAGATTTTTACAGCATCTCAACAACTCCATGCCTCTCTTTCTCTACATTTGTCTTCATCTATTCAAATACTCTCAATGTGCAGTTTCTTTCTCTGACATTGTCGCCAACTATCTTTGCTGCTCTTAATAACATAAACTTCGAGCTCTCTGACTTTTGATCTTTCAGTATGTGCATTGTACTCTCTGTCCTTCGAAAAATAAATTCCACTTAGTGCTCTCTTTCTTCTGCTGTCTAGGCAACACTGACCAAGGACACAAGTCGTTTATTTACAAGGAGGTGCCTGGTTCATCCGTGTTAGTAATACAGAGAGTAAGAGATTTGAGTAGTGAAACGCAGCGGGAATCGAGTTGGTAAGGCAGCGTGAAGGAGATATGGGAGACATATTTGAAAGTGACGTTTCACTTTCCAAATAAGGGAATAGAGATTGTAATATACAAATATCCAATTCCCATTCAGACTTTCTTCTGGTTGTCTGCATGTTTCACTCAGCATGTAAACATTAATATGGCCTGCATAGGCCAGTGTCCATGGCCTATGTATTCCACCATTAAATTTCATACAAGCAACGTGTGAAAGTATGACGTCCCATCTAAAGTCAACAACAGATTTCAAGGCTGTTTTCTTAATAACCATTGGGACATGAGCATCGGTGGCCGCACACAACATTTATTCAACTTCACTTTTTTTCCCCGAGAGAAGGTGTTGATTTGCTCCCTTCTTGAACTCTGCTATTCATGCGCTGTTGGCAAACCCACCAGGGTGACAACTCCAGGATTTTCGTTTCTTTAACCTAGCCAGAGTGGATTCACAAATAACAGCAGCCTACAAGTTCAGATTGAATAACATCTTTAAAATATGACAAAAAGCAGAAATTTAACTGCCAAATGAGAGTTTAAGATCTGTAAGGTATATTCCACTGGTATGAAGAAATAACTCTTCAACAATTGGACCGTTTCTTTTAGCTGCCTTCCCTGGCTCACTGTGCCATTTTATGTCTCTTTGGAATGATTTTTAAACTGTCTCGGTGTACACCAACATTATTGAAGTCAAATTATCTGAAGTATTTTCCTAAAATGCACCAACTGTCCGCCTCTGAAATATGACAAAAATGTAAACAGAGAAACATTGATGAACATCTTTGCTCATTCATCCTAAACCGGGGGATTCGACTGATCAGTCATGTAGACAGGCAAAAAAAATTTTTCACTACTGACTTCCACTACCACAGCCACGTTAACACTAATTTTGCAAATTTTAATTTAATTGCCCTCTATCTGAATCATGTCTTTCTTTATAACTGATATAACCTTTCGTTTTATCAGCATTAATTAACTGTGCTAAACAAAATGCCGAATTAATGGAATATTTTGAGTTTTGTTTTGGTATGGCATGTTAATATAGTTCGGTAGTTTAACAAAAAAAAAGCTCACGTCCTCATTTTGTAAACAATTTTAAATCTCTTAGCGATAAACGCTATCCTTTAGTGTCCTTCGTGAGGCATACATGTAATGATGTTTCGATGGTAAATTGAGAGGAAGTGTTGCCATTTATTTGTCAATCAACCGACATGATTTTGTAATGCCATGCCTCCGTGACTGATAACTAGAAAGAGATATTGGACAAAATGGCCAGAGTTGATTGGAAGGCAATGGAGCAGGGAAGACGTCGGAACAGCTGTAGTGGGAGGCTATGTGGGTAAAATTGGACTTACAGCAGAAATTCATCCCAAGAAAGAAGGAACACGCGAAGGGAAGGAGGAGGCCACAATGGCCGAAACATTCTGACAGGGACTGCATAAAAGCAAAATAAAAGATATCTAATGTGGTGAAGATTATTAGGAAACCAGACGATTGTAAACGTTTAAAACCTGCAGAGGACAATTAATGCAAACAATACATGCAGTGAAGATGATACATAAGAATGGCAGCTGCTCATGTCAAACAGATTGCAAGGTTTAGATTTAGATACATAAAATATAAAAGAAGGGCAAGAATGGGCATTGAGCCAGGGGAAAATGACATTCGAAAAGTAGTAGTGAGGCAATAAGAAGTAGCAAATGAATTGAATACGTACTTTGCATTAGCTTTCGCAGTGGAAGACAACAGCAGCATTCAGAACGGCAGGAGAGTCAGAGGCAAATTTGATTGCAGTGACTATCACAAACGTCAAGGTGCTGGCGTAACTGAAATATGCAGCAGTGGATAAATCATACAAGCCGGTTGGACTGGATTGAGTATTCTGACAGAAAGGAAGATCAGGATATTGCAGTGGTAGTGGTGGTGAAAATTCATGAATCGTTGGAGTAATACAATATACTATAGGACTGAAAAATGTTTGCTCTAACACCAGGCTTTACGAAGGGAGAGAGGGAGAAGATTGGAAATTGCAGGCCAGGTAGCCTGGCCTTGATTATTGGGAAGATTGCAGTATCCATTAGTAAGGATGATATTAGAAGTGAATGGAAGATAATGCTGAGTATGCATGCTTCGACAAGAGGTGCTCATGTCTCACAAGTCTATTGGAATTATTTGAGAAGGTAATAAGAGAGTTCCACAAAGAACAACCAAATGAACGTGACCTATTCGGATTTCCAGAAAGTCTTTGACCAGATGAGCATGCATTTCGAGAGGGCAAAAATGCAAGAGTAGAGACATTATTCTGACGTGGCACACTGCTCTGGTCAGATCATATTTCGACAGCTGTGAGCGGTTTTGGGCCCTTTTCCAAGGAAAATGGTGCTGGCGTTGGAGGGGATCAGAGGAGGTTCTCAAGAGTGATGCGGGGAATGTAGGACTTGTCTTATGAGGAAGCATTAAATATGTTGGATCTGTAGAAAAATTAGTTTAGAATTATAGGGGAGATCTTATTTAATCGTACATAATGAGAAGCCGGGATGCAGTTGAAGAAAATAGGATTTTCCTACGACTAGGAGAGACTGATACCCTAGGGCAAAGCCTGATCATGAAGGAGTGACTCTTTAGATCTGAGACCAAGAAGAATTTCCTCAACCAGAATACGCTGAACCTATGCACCTCGTTGCCTCACAAGACCGACGAGACTAAATTATTTAATAACTATAAGATCGAGAATAATAAGTTGATGATTAGCATGGGATCACAGGTTAATTTGAGAATCCAGGAGACAGGGTTCACGAACCATATTAGTCATGACTGAATAGGGGAGTAGTATCAAAGAATCAATAGACAATAGGTGCAGGAGTAGGCCATTCCGCCCTTCGATCTTGCATCATCATTCAATATGATCTTGGCTGATCATCTTTAATCAGTATCCTGTTCCTGCCTTATCTCCATAACCCTTGACTCCACTATCATTGAGAGCTCTATCCAACTCTTTCTTAAATGAATCCAGAGACTGGGCCTCCACTGCCCTCTGGGGAAGAGCATTCTACACAGCCACCACTCTCTGGGAGAAGACGTTTCTCCTCATCTTTGCCCTAAATGGTCTACCCCGTATTTTTAAGCTGTGTCCTCTCGGTCGGCACTCACCCATCAGCGGAAACATGTTTCCTGCCTCCAGAGTGTCTAATCCTTTAATAATCGTATATGTCTTAATCATATCCCCTCTCAGTCTTCTAATCTCAAGGGTATACAAGCCTAGTCGATCCAGTCTTTCAGCGTAAGGTAGTCCCGCCATTCCAGGAATTCGGTTCGAATGTTTTATGATCTTAAAGTAAAAACTAGAAACATGAAAAATGAAAATGAAAAAAAGAGGATGAAATTTGAATGGCGAAGTATTAATGAAAATATGTACGGCAGAATTACTGTCAGACGACAGGAGAAGTGTCGACTCGAAAAATTTAAAACAAAATGAAAAATAGACATCACAATGTACATAGGTTCTACATCAAGTAAACTTAAACACTCAAATAGTTTGCAACGTTATAAAATTATTTTCCTTCTTCATCAATTAAAGGCTCGCCATATTTTGTTACTTTGTTGTATGAGCTGAAGTATATCCAAGCAGAAAGGTTTGGAAATATTCACAAAGAGATACATAAACATTTTAATCTGTTCATTTTGCAGAATGTGTAAATATTTCAATGTCACAACAGAGAGCTTGCTGATGCTGAATGTCGCAGCGTTTCCAGCTGGAAAACAGCGGAAGATATTTTGGGCTGACACTTTGAAGAGATATACGATGCAGATCTCGACTTAGCTGTTTTCACTCAGTGTGTCCCAATGACAGGATACTGTCTAGAATCCTTTGGTTGTATCTACTGTGGAAACAAATTACAAATGTCACGATTCTAGAATATGTATTGAGGCAAACCAGCGTGCTGTCAGGAGAATAGTTGAATTTTATTCTCCTTGTGTCATGTTCAGTCTCACAATAGCTGTCTGTCAAACATGGAATGTTGCAAAGCCTAGTGTGATTATATTTTGATTCGGGCATCTCAAAATGAACATGGTCTATGGCGAAAAATAACATTTGACGTATACCTTGCCTTACTTAATTGCTTTTATAGAGTTATTTCCACTTGTATTTGAACGAAAACTGTTTTTGGAAAATAAACATTAGCTCCACACACAGATGGCATCAAAGTATATGCATATTTCCAAAGAAAATTGAAAGAAGATGTAGAACAACAGTATTCAGCCAAATCTCTCTTTGAATGCTGAATTCCAGTACTATTTTCTCTATTGTTAGGAATTTGCCAAACCCTACAACCTGAGAGCTGGTGAATATGCCTTGCTGGTTTTTGTACATGCTGACAGCGTCCCTGTAACAGTGTGGGGCGCAGTGCACAATGATACGTTGCAGAGTCAGAGACACAAACTCGAAGGATTCTTAGTGGAACTGTTTTTCGTTCTTTGTCCAATGATGCACTGAATCTTTGACGGAAATTTTGAGCGGTCTCGCCTGGACCATTGTCATATCTCTTCAGCATATATTTCAGAGAACTCCCTGGATATTGAATATACCAGAAGAAATAAGGAAAAGTATCAGTCGTGGAATAACTGCAGTTCAGTGTAATGGTCTCTCCTTCCTCAACTGTTAGTTCAGACGGAACCTGGGATACTGAGTCGATTCCACTTGTACCTGAAATATGAACATAAAATGTATATTAAAATTGGGAGCAAATGCAAGCAACAAGCACGAGTCATAAAAATTCACACTCACCAGGCACAAGGACCAGTAGCATCAGTACGAGCCGTGAATAATACATGATTTCTCGTTTAAATGCAGGTAAAAATGCTGCTGCATTATTTAAACGTGATAACCGCAGTGCTTAGCGTTGAAGTGTGAAAGTAGGTGGAGATATCGTCAAATGAGGAAAAAGGAAATGCAGTTCTGGGACATGATTGGCTGATATATCATTCCTGCCACCATCTGTGCATCAATCTATGTCAGTTGTGTCCAATTACTGCATAATATCAAAAACCTCATGGCAAGCAAATTTCTCTCTTTGCGTGCATCTTTCTATCAGTATACGCATCTGTCTCACTAATTTTGTTTCTTACTCCGTTTCCCATCGATTTCAGTCCCCTGTCCTATTTCTCTCTCTACCAGGTCTCTAATCTTCATTCAACTGTTTCTGTCCTGGCTCATTGTTAAAAGAAGTGTGAAGCTGTTAACGCTGTCAAGGTATTTCATTTAATAATTTTACAAGAGCTGCTATTTTACTGTGTTTAATAACACAATACACAACCACGATGGCGATAGTTGCCTTTCAAACTGCTGATTTACGATCAAGTACGATACTTTTCAACAGAAGATTCTTCAAGAATTAGCGAGGTGCACAGTTATATATGCTGCAGAAGTTTCACATAAACTGATGCCTCGATTAGCTTGCCAATTAAATGCTGTCACAGATAGCGTCCTGTGTTGCCAGAAGCAGCTCATAGTGGCTCGCGGGCTATCAAATGGAATGGACGAGGGCTAAGATTGTAAGGTATAAAGGACTTTGTTCAGCTCAGTATTGGAACCACACAGGCAACGAGAGGGAGGTAAAGTTATCTCGTCACCTTACTTACAGCAATGGAACATGCCCTTCGGACTAAAATGTCTAATTCAGATTTTGAAAAAGACGAAAGCGATTGGAGGAAGTGCGAATTCACCAGAGAGATTCCAGAGCTGAGAATCTGTCATGAAAACAAAGTTTAAAAGCACAGCTTGATTTCGTTTAATCAAATAACATGGTAGTGACAGTTAATTGACTTGCCGGAAATTCACTCACTTTGAATAAGTTGATCGCATTTTTGCATTCATTTACAGTGTGAGGGCATAACTGTATAGGGCAGTATTTATTGCAAATTGAAAAGGGCAGATAAGAGTAAACCATATTGCTGAGGGTCTGGGGTTACATGTTGTCCAGATCCCACAAAGATGCCAATTTATCTCCCTGAGGGACACGGGTAAAGCATTTTTTTTTAAAAAATAGACAACTTTTTCGTGGTCATTATTACAGACTTAATTCTATGTTTGTATTGAAATAAAATACGAACTCAGGTTCCCAGAACACTAGCTGGATCTCTGGATTAATCACTTAACAAGATTACAACGGGGCCACCGCCTCCCCAGTGTCATGGTTTCTTCAGCAGAAGATTAAACAACAAATGAACTTAACTGTAGAGGAGGGTAAAATCAGGAAAGGAGAGTTTTATTTACCTAACTGTGATATGTTACGATCTGGAATACAATATCTCAGTCTTTTTCATTCGTGCATCCTTGCTTGCTATGATCTGCGTTTATTGCTCGTAAACAAACTTTTTCACTGTGCGTCAGTACACATCAATCAATCAATCAATTAGTCCGTAAACAACATGAAGGCGGAATAAGATTAAATTATACATTTACAAAATGGGGAAACTGAAAGATGAGTCATTCAAGTCAAACGAAAAGGCAGTTTCACTGCTCAATTTTAGATGCTCAATTTTATTCTCTTCATAGTTGGCCAACACGACTAACCATGGCCCAAAGTCCTCTCAACTAGCTGACTTTCGAGGCGCCTGAGCAGTGAGCAGGTGCAGGATGTGGGCAACATATTTCAATGCTCAGGAATTGTTCTTTTAATTCCATTGTTGCATCTGCGGCTGTTTGTGCCACTTTCAGTTTTAAGTCTGAGGCTTCCTGTCTCATTACTTTGCTGTGTTGTGTTCTCCTTGACCCAATTGATGTTTGCAGTGAATTGGTACCTTTGGGTAATTCTGGAGCAATGGCAATCGCGACATGGATCAGTGATTTGGATTCGCCAAGCGATTTCCTGTGTTGATATGTGAAAGCGTCTGGAATTCTCAAAAGAAACCGATTCGTGCATTTCCTCACAATAATAGCTCAGACGGCATTTTTTAAAAAATGCATTCAGCAATGTGAGTGAGCAGTTGGCTTAACTCCGTTCGCCTGCAGCTAGCTCCAATTTCTTTGACAAGATGTGGAGGAGCTGGTGTTGGACTGGTGTGGACAAAGTCAAAAATCGCACAATATGAGGTTATAGTTTAATAGGTTTATTTGGTAGCTTTGACAACAGCAGATGTCACTGGTGGTAAAATATGTTGGTGAGGTTCCAACATTAATACGAATGAGGATAATGCTGATTGTTGATATCATTATTACTATTTGTTACAATCGAGCTATTTTGTATTAGTAGAAGATCCAATGGCTGAAGTAAATGTCGTAAAAATAATTGTATTTATGCTGAAGTGCACTTTCTATGCAAATGAACCTCGTCCTTGTGTACTCTCGTGCAATCACCACCTGGGATGCATAACGACTACCAGGTTTTATTCTAATTTCATAGAACTGAAATATCGAATATTAAGACCCCGAATTTGCCAAATGTCTCTACGCAATGAGGACTGCACGTTACAGCAGAGACATAGAAAAGAGACTTCCAATTGGTCAACTACAAGGCGACTTTATATGGAAAAGTTACCTTTTCAAAAATCCCTTCAGAGTGTTGCTGATGTGTACTTCTCGATGTTTCTCATCTCTTCGGAAATAAACAAATTCGGGTTGCACAACAGTTCCTCGTTAATAGGGTGCTGTTAATTCTCTTGAGTTTGTTTACACCAGGTTCTTCCTTCAGAGGAAAAACTTTACCACAAACACATACCGCTTTCAATTTCTGATTTGCATTGTCAATGGAAACACAAACAGATTGATTGTGATAAGCGAGAGTGTGGTGCAGGAATCAAAGACTTTGTCCGAAACGTCGATTCTCCCGCTCCTCAGATGCTGCCTGACTCGCTGTGCTTTTCCAGCGCCAGACTCTCGATTTTCATCTCCACTATCTGCAGTCCTCACTTTCACCAAATTGTGATAATGTCAATGGACGAGTGATTCAGAGGCCCGTAAAATGCATTGGGTTCAAAATGTCTGAGTTCGAAATGCTCCATGGAAAGCGGAAATTGAAGGCAATTCATAAAATCCTGACTTCGTATCGAATTTCGGTTTGCTGACCGTGATGCAATAATTGATTGTTACAAAAAAAAAGTCTTTCTATAAACAAAATAGTCATCCCTCCTCGGATTGGCCAACGTGTGACTGTAAACCTCACAGTAATGCATCTAACTCTTAATTGGTTACTGAAAGCATCAGCCAAGGTACTCAGTTTAATATATATAATGGATGGGGGAGAAATCTAAAGACAGAATAAATGTAAGTATTTACGATGTACAACAATGAACACATATTGGCATTCATGAATGAAGCTGGATGAAATGAATTCCTTTATAGCAATATGGACACGTGTGATTGATAGATAGATAAACAGCAGCCCCTCGACTTCTTGCCCAATAGTACCCCTGTGGGGTGAGATGCACTTGTACAAACATCGCTACTCAGAGGTAAATACAAAACGGAGAATGTGAATTTTCATGTTTACACCGCACTGGTAAAGGGAAAAGTGATTGACAGGTCGACAGTTCTAAATGCGGGGCTTTTTGAAGATTATTGCAATACAAGTTATCTCCACAACCATGTTACCTTCATTGAATAGAGCTTTGTGCCGAGTCAAATTTAAGCGTTTGGACAATCAATAATATGGAATAGTTAACAATTACAGTAAAAAGGTAGAAGAAAATAGACCAATGATGTTTAACTCCAAAATCGATTTTATTCATAAAATCTGAAACAGTAAATTGCAAAACATTTCAAATTTCAAACTGAAAATTATAAACAATCAGATTGTCTCTATCTGGCGTGATCTACTTTTCGCTACCTGAATAAAATTTCATATTCTTGATAATTACATTGAACATTCCAGATCAAGCATGCAAGTTAAGATGAAAGCATTCACATTTTAAATTACAGAAGCTACTGTCGGATTCAATGTTCCTTCAGACAACGTTCACACAAACCCACTGACAACTCACCCACCCTTCCCCCGAAAATTCTGTTCTATTTGAAAGTAAGTAAAGTTCTAATTCAGTTAGACATAACTTCAAATCTCTTGAAATTCACACATTAATTTCAATATCAGACATGCTAGTCAAGGGGACTTGCAAGCACTCCAGCTACTCGTTGTCAAATAATTGAAAAGGCCCCAATCAGCAACCTTTGCCCTAACAAAAGGTATCATGAACTACTGTATGTCCAGCAGCAAGACAAATCGAATGTACCTTTCAGATACACCTGGCCGTGATAACACAAATCATGAAATGTCGTGAGGGTCGTCTGCAGTAGAGAGCAGAAGGATGAAAGTGACGTTTTCCCCCGAAGATGAATTTTGCGTGATATTTTGTTATAAAATGTTTATGGTGCGAAGATGAATCATTGTACTGTTAAAAAGTGGCCATTTGTGTCTCGCTAACCTCAAGACAGCTGAACAGCCAATTGTTAACGATTATCATTGGAAACGTATCCCAGAGGATGTAGTGGAGGCTGCTACAATTGCAACATTTAACAGGCATTTGGATGGTTATATGAATAAGAAAGGTTTGGAGGGATATAGGCCGGGTGCTGTCAGGTGGGACTAGATTGGGTTGGGATATCTGGTCGGCATGGACGGGTTGGACCAAAGGGTCTGTTTTCATGCTGTACTTCTCTATGACACTATGACTCTATGGTACGGGACATCTGTCTATGCCTGTCACTGGGCTGCCTCACCGCCCACTAATAAACTGCCCCTTCATCGATGTTCATTTCACTTAAGTTCAGATAGCCAAACTTTTGGGATTTGTCAACAGTTGTTAAATATAGTCTTTGTATGTTGATTTGCTTCAATGTTGCTGATTTCATAATCATTCAGTGATGAGTCTGTGCTCGCTTCTGCAGAAACTATTCCATGGTGTAAAAATCCAGTAATTCATATTCACAGACTAACTGCACAGCACCAAAATTTTGATCAGCCATTGCCACTGTACATTAATTACTGGAAATAGACAAAGTCTGCCTGTGAACAAAAAGTGAATTATATGTAAGCAAAACAAGGCCTACTGGAAATGCTTATTTCACAATTCTGAATTTGCATCTTGAAATCCACAGTTTCTATGAAGGTTTTTGTTTCAGATTGTTACAAGAATCGAAGCAGCGTGAATTTCAGTGTTGAAAGTGATTAAAATTGAACATTGCTGGCGTGTAATCGCAGCGTTAGGATTAAACATTTGAGTTATTTATTATGCATTCTCTGACCATACGAATGATATAGTCTGCTATCTGAAGCGACAATTAAACCAACTCTTCAACCTGCCATTGCATATGATATTCCTATCCATACCAACAATGTTAGGGAGATTTTCATCTCTTACGATATGGTGATTTTATTCGACTTGGCGATCATCGTTATATTTATCATCTTTTGTTAAATTACCATGACTGCAATCAGTATGAAGTATTATTATTTTATCTATATTAATATCTTACTGAGTGTGATGGGATTTTCAGTTGTTGAAACTTTATTGCTGGAACAGCACAGCAGGTCAGGCAGCATCCAGGGAACAGGAGATTCGACGTTTCGGGCACAGGCCCTTCTTCAGGAATCCTGATTCCTGAAGAAGGGCCTGTGCCCGAAACGTCGAATCTCCTGTTCCCTGGATGCTGCCTGACCTGCTGTGCTGTTCCAGCAATACAGTTTCAACTTTGATCTCCAGCATCTGCAGACCTCACTTTCTCCTCCGGGATTTTCAGTAGCAACACAATATAGTTCCACATGATTAGATATGAATCCCAGAAATGTACTGCTGGAACATAAATACAGATCCTGGTTCTTTGAACTGCCGATCAAGCCAATGTCAATCATGAAAAAAGTCATAATTCCAATGTGTCCAATAAAGCAGTGTAGGTAACATGGGTAACAGAGATATAAACAGACGGGAGATCAGCGCAATGTTCTCTCAGCAGTGTGAGCACACCACTTTCTATCTCGGATTGCAATTGAAAACATTGAAATATATATGTCCACAAAACCCTCTGGTGGAAGAATTCAAAACTTTGCAGTCTCCAAAATGCACAAGTAAAAAGTTACAATCGATCTCCAGGCCAATTTCTAGTGCCTCTTATTGACAGATATGTTGCAACTAATTCAAATACTTAATCGATCATGGTGTACATGTAAATTATGTCACATCAAGCATATTTATTTCTTGTTCTTTTTTCTTATTAACGACATTGCTTGACGTTTATCATATCCTATTCTCTCGATAGTTTCCTAACTTGCCTTATTGTATTTCTTCTATGTGTAAGATTACTGCTTATGTTCTTTTTTATTCCTGCTGTCAGTCGATCCAGCAGGATTACTCTTCCATGCCATTTGCCTATGTTTCTGGCTTCCTTCACGGCATATCTTGCATCTTTTTATTTCATATTCAGTGTATTAAAGCACACTTAGTCAGTCGTAACGTTATACCAAACGTTTTGTCCAAATTGCTGATTGAAAAAATTGTTATGTTAATGCAATCTTTATTTCTTTCTGTACTTCGCTCTCAGACTCAAAGTGTTTGAAATTGGTAAAGCATTTTGAAAGGAAATTCTTTCCGTCTGTCCTTCAGAAGCTAGCAGATGCATGCAGTTCCTGCCAGCAGATGCAAAGGTCATTATCAACATTTCATTAATTAATGTGCCATTTAACATTAATTTGGTGAATTGCTCTTTAGAAGTGTCTTGCCATGAAGTGAAAACATTTCCCACGCTTATGTCAGAAGCTCCAGATTAAAATCCTACCGCAGGATGTGTTAGCATCTACGTCTGGTTAGGTACCCTCAAACAGCTCTGATTAAAAAGGTTGGCTCTGCTGCCATTTCCTATTAGCTTTTCTCTTTTCAGAAAATTCATTGCGCTTTTACACATGAAGAAGGGTGATTTAATGGTGGTGGATATTTTGAAAAGCACTTCGAGGTATGTGATTGAAGTATTGGATAGAAAAAAAGTAAAACTTTAATTGAATTTAGTCCTCACGACAGAGTGTATGGGAAAATAATTTGATGAATCTTGAATCAGAACGGGTTAAACTAAAAAAAGCTAGCACAATTGTTTCACTTAAATAATAACATGAAATACAGTTCTCCATTTAAATTCACAATGTGTCACGCAAAGTGTGTTGGTCATCCATTTCTCCAGTTGGCATATTTTCCGTGTTCTGCTCATACTATGAGTGCATATTTATTCCCACTCTCTCTCTGACTTGCATAATAACTTTATTTCATCGGTCTATGTTTCCACCTTTCTTCACGTCACATCTTTACAACTGTATCATCGATAGTCAGAACATTTAAAATACATTTACTTTATCTTAGGATTGTGGGGAAAGACTTAACAAAGAAAATCAATGTTACGTCTTAAAAACAGAATGTCTATTAAAAAGACGTTACACTTGGAATCCGGTTCTTCTGCACCATTACAAGCTGAGGTTGACGAGGTAACAGCTCAGGAGTAGTTAGATGAAATCTTTCACATCACTATTTTGTCTCCATAATATTCATCTGACAGAATTGGACAGCAGAAACAGCTTTACAAATCTACTTTTGATGACTTGACTCTGATAGAGAACTGCAAGTTGGTAGAGACTAAATAGGCAATTCAATATATGAGGTGAAATTCTGAGCAAAGTTTCCATTTTAATTCTCAATTATACCTGATGAATTTTGTCTACTTATTGGAAATTCTGAATTTTAAGATCCACTCAGTGGACTCAAGTGAATTTTTGAGAATCATAACGAATGTCGCAGAATCTAGTTAATTCTCTCCTTGATTAACAAATTCAACTGGCGAATCACATAATGCAACAAAAACTCTAAACCTTAATAATAACCAATGCCTTTCTGCATGCGTGCAGAAACTACTTCATTGTAAGAAGTTTTACAAATGCAAGTGAGGACTGCACACTGTAAAGGAAGTCTCTCTCCTTCCAACTCATGTCGAAAAAATCGTCCCGATGAAGTCACAGAGCTGGTTTCAGGCTCAGGCACTGGCGTGAGAAGTCTTGGAAGTCTATTCTGGGACAGAGTATATAGAACTCCAACAAATACAAAACTCTCTTATTGTGCTTCAAATAACTTGGACACTTGTGAACTTTGCTTCTGGTTCCCGTTTATTTCTATTTTGTTCGGTTCCCGAAGATGCATTTGATTAAATACAGGTACAGCGTTTGTAAGTGTATCCTTCAACGTTGATACGCAGTGTGAATTCATTAAGCCTGTACTTAAAAAGACAACAATGCATCTAACTGTATCAACAGTGGTGATGATGGGATCATATGCCACATTTTCCGAGAGGAGAAAGGATGTAGTACAATGTGATTGTGCGCTGACTGTGACTGCTATGTGGTCTCAATGCATTTGTATATTGGTCGGCAGGGGGTAGTTTCTTGTGTATATAATGGATCTCTACTGTTCTCCACATCATGCTGCAAATGCTCGACTGCTGTGTGAAAGGAGATTGCAGTAGATCTTGGATCTTGTCACATCTTGGGTGATCTACCTATATGGACGGGTCTCTTCTATAGCCATTCCCTGCATGCCCTCAAATCCATTACATTTTGTTTACTTTGAGATTGGGCTGATTGTTTCAGGCAGTGCAGACAACTTTTAAATAATCTTAGTGTGACGTATGCTGTTGCGTTTTTCACGTTTTCAGCAACTTTTTTATTCTATGCTTTGATATATTCTGCTCTCCCTTAAATCCACAGGCAAATTGAAGTTTGCCTCAATGGCTATGGGATTTGATGCATTGGGATCAACTCGCACTTATTCAGGAATTCAAAACTTACTTCCTTCTCTCTCTGTCTCCAAACCTAGCTTTTCACTGACTCAGTGTCCTCTGTTTCCAGCTTTCATTCTCCATGGTTTATACTCTCTATTTCTAACACATTTTGCACATATTTTGCATGAAGTTCACGGATACCGAGACGAAAAGCTGGAAAAAGAAACCACCAGAATGAATGGATTGTTAGAAGGACAGAGAGTATCTTCAGCATGCAGAGAGATGAAGAGCTAGGGAGTTTACAATGTAAAAAGCGAGCATCAAATAGAAGAACGTTCTAGAAAAACATCTAAGCCATAGGAATGGACAGAAAGAAGTCCTGAAAGAAGTTAACGGAGTAGGCGAGGAGTGGCGACCTTTGCACAGAGGGAGAAGCATGAAGAAGACACGATAATGTGAGGAAATTGAGGGAGTCAGAAATGCATTGGAGGGAGTGAGGATAAAAGCAAGACAGAAACGTAAATGGATATGGATATAAGGAAAGAAATTAAGTCTCCACAACATGATATTGGAAAGATACTATGATCAGTTGCTTGAGTCAGGTGATCAGATGAAGGAAGAGGCGATTCACCCTTTCGATCACATCCACAGGATCACAGGAGAGACAGAGAGAGAGAGAGGGGGTGGAAGAGACATCCTGACACAGAGACGCACAGACTGACAGAGTCGCAGAAAATAAACCAAAACCAAACTGCAACAAATCGAGACAGTCACAACGATAGAAGGACACCATGAGAGGAGAAGAAGATGAAATATTCTGACAGAAATACATAAGCCAGGATATTGGCCAATAAGATGTTTGTACCTCACCTGCCATTCAATGATATAATGGACAGTGGCCCACCTCAAATGCACCATTCAGTGTTATGGGAAAATAATAGCACAATCCCATCAGTATCCATATTAACCAACGCTGACATGAACACTTTCAGGTATTGAACATTGATCTCTTCAGATGGAGAATTTCAAAACCTGTGGGTGGCAATTTGGTTCAGAGGTTGGCACTAGTGCCTCACAGTGACTGAGATTATGGTTCAGTTCCAGCATTCTACGACTGTCTGTGTGAAGTTTGCACGTTGCTCCAGTGTCTGCGTGGGATTCCACTCGGTGCTCTGGTTACCTCTCCCAGTCCAAAGATTTGCAGGCTAGTTGGTTTTGATACGGGAATATAGGGCTGCAGGAATACGGTAGAGAGTAAGGTTTGGGTAGGAAGAATGTCGGAGAATCTATGCGGACTCAATGAGATGAAAGGCCTGCTTCTACACTGCAAGAGTTTTATGATTCTCCGTGAAGTTATGAATGCTAAACTATTTCTGACAGCGCAAGTCAAACAGTTCGTTCAAAATCCGAAGATGGGCAGAAGTTCCCCTTGAATAGACAGAGGGTTTAGTGGAAGTGTACAGTAAAGATTGGGAGGAGGGAAAGTGGTAGCACGTGTCCTACAGCGATTCAGAAATTAACACCATAACTTGATCTTGACAGAAAATTTCTGATTCTCCTAATGAAATGGGTTACAGTCTCTGGAGGGCGTCATTGAGCTTCCCCAGCCTCTTACACGTAAATAACAGTCAGCCATCATTCTTCACACGTAAAGCAAATGTTCATTTCCCTATGTCTCATATTCTCAGCCCAATCCGTGAGGGCAAAGGAGATCTTCAAGGATTGAGTAAATAAAAGAAAGATCGTGAAGCTGGGACAGAAACGAAACACAGAGCTGAAGGTGATGACAGAAAATAGTTGGAAAGAGAATTGCAGTTAAATGCAATGGTAATTAAGACGTGTGTAAATCCCAGTTAACAAATTCTGACCAACCATAGTAAAACCATCTCAATGTAAGGAAAGTAAGCTGATTAAGGAGGAGACAAAATGTGCTCACGGTTAGCTGCTAGTAGGAATAAAGGAATACTAAACGCTGAGTTGTCCTTGAAAGAAAACTAATGTATCAATGAGATTGAGCTTTAGGATTACCCTCGTTCTGTTCTGTATTATCAGTTGCATACACCCAAGGAAGAATGTTGTAGAAACCCAGTTACTCAGAGAAATGTGTTTTAACGGATTGGGCATGTACTGCATGGGAGAGTGCTGGACAGGAATTCAACAGCAGGATTGAAAAGAGAGTGGATACATATTTTAACGTTTGGACTTTAGAATAGTAAGGAGATATGTTGAAGAGTAATGAAAACTAGGTAGCTCTTTCACGAGCAGATATAAATGCAATGGGCCAAATGGCCTGTTTCTACACTAATATTTTATCACTCCATGATTGTATGATATACCGTACCATCTGCAAAGTGTTTGACGATTCGATCTGCCTCTCTATTGCTCTTTTCAGGCTCTTTATGTCAACCTCACCAGACGACTTTCCATATAATATCATGTCATCCATAAGTTTATTGGTTGTACATGCTCATTTCTTCTTCAATTCATTAGCTTACATAATAGAAACATCGGACACAAGCACTGATCCCTGTGGCACAACTGTCATCAACGGTTATCATTCTGAAGATATCCTCATCTTCTGTGGTTATGTTGTTGTCTTTGATCACTACGAAAACCTTGCTCCCAACAGGAAGGAATGGCTGAGTGGTGTTATCATTTCTAATGCTGTACGGCAGATGACGGAGTCTGATTTCAAGTTTTGAGGGAAAAAACACAAGAATTAAGAGTTTAGAGATAAGCGTGAAACCATGCTGTCTGGTTGGCTGGCACTCCATCAGTTGACAATTTACAGGTAAAGTCTTCACAGGCCCACGAGAACGAAGGAGTGTTTTTGCATTCGACAGAGATGAATGGCACTCACTTAAACTGAGCAGCAGTACTCCTGCCAGGGGTGGGATTGAGAATGAGCTTTCTTTATAACAAGGTCACGCAGAAGACTAATTCAAGCCGCTCTGAACATGGTACTTTACATCATATATCAGATGTACAGCCAGCCTAGCTAAGCAACTCTCACCCACTCAGGCAAACAAGCACATATATACAGGTACACTCACTGGGTGAGGGCGGTGGCTGCCGATTTGTGGCTGTGCTGGTAACTGATACAAATGCTACGTTATCAATATGCCATACAGTCAGCCCTAATCCGAGGCTCTCAATCAAGGGCGAGACAGTAAGCCAATAATGAAGGGTCGTGGGCTCATGGGAAGGGAAGAAATCGAGACAGAGTCCAATCAGTCGTGCTGAAAGGGTCAAACCTGGGAGAGTGATATGCTTCAGGCGGCATACAGAAAAAATAATACCTGCCCAGAGTTCTCGGGAGTGACATGAGTAGTCAATCTGTCGGCACTAATGAATTGGGCAACACAAATATTGCAAAAAACTAGTGGAGCAGGGAAGGCTGAATATTGAAAGTACGGTTATTGGGAACCTGTTAACTTACTTCTCATGCATAGAAACTATTATATCATAGGCTTGTGGCTTGGTTTAACGACAGGGGCTGTAACCCAGATTGATTTGAGTCAATTCACCAAGAATAAGCTCTCCTCCTCCAGACCACCCCGCCCCACAACATTAGATTGTTATCCCTGACACAAGGCAGTGAGGTGAGAACATCCAAGATACGACAACTATACATTAAGAGCGGGGTTTCTAGGATGGGCAGCTTCAGCTATCCGACTGCCCTGTGAAAATGAAGACAGCAGCAATCCAGTTACTCAGCATCTGAGTATTTCAAACAGGTAAATGAGGAGTTTTTAGACACCATGTTTTAAACTACCACTAGATTGACAGTTCAGAATCGAACTCTGTTTTGCCTTTCAGAACTGAGTCAGAGTGTTTCTGTCACTCAGTCACCCTCGTCAATTGTTCAGGCAGAAGACGAGGCAGTGACTCTCAACTGTACCCATGATACTACATTTAGCAATTATGCATTACTCTGGTACGGACAGCACCAAAACACACAGCCTGAGTATAATCTGTGTAAAGATACAGGTGGTGATATAAGTTTAAATAAAGTTTTGCTGAAGATCGCTTCTCTGCAGAACTTGAGACCTCCAAGAAAGTCTCCAGTTTGACTATCACTGAGCTCGAGCTAATTGACTCTGCCGTGTATTACTGCACTTTATCAGACACACGAGGATGATAAACAGTCTTAGCTCTGCACAAAAACAGTCTTTGGAATGTAGTTTAGCCTCTATCTGTGGACTGAATGTGAAGTCCCCTACAAATACAACATGCTATCAAGAAGCTCAAAATCGCACAGAGAGGAAACCAAAGTAACCTCTAATCAAACTATTTAATGGCACTGCTGAAAAAATAAAAACTGCAGACACCAAGTGCACTTACTGATACGGAAGTGAATCATTTGTGAGCACACCCATGTTGATCTCCTCCCTCAACAAGTTACTTTTAGTGAGATTTGTGGAGAGTAATTTGAATTTCAATGAAAAGAGCAACCCAAATAATCAATTTAATGCGAATTATTCCACCTCTGACATTCTGGGAAAGTGGGAATCAAATTATAGTCTGTCAGTTAACAAAGAGTTAATGAAGTATTGTCTCACTGGGAGACTGAGTGAAGTAAAACAGAAATCGAGGAGAATACAAATTTAGGCCTGTTTTACCAATCATTTTCTGACATTGTGAAATGTACACAATGTGTTCAAGCCATGCATGATGCAAAAACTCACTCTGAGTAGACACTCCCTTTTCACAAATTGGGGCTTTGAATCGGGATATTGACACTGGCGATTGAGAAAGGGCTGCGAAAACTGAGAGGTCGGCAGGCATAGGTAAACAACACTGGGAGAGAGAAGAAGGTGAGGCATAACCACTGAACGGTTTTAAATGTAACCAGAGGACCCAGTAGTGGGTATTTTCAGCGATTCTGCTCGAACTTGCTTTGCAAGCCGTTCTATCATGTAAGGCTTTCTACCGTTGACGTGTGTTTTTGTGGTTATTCTGGGACAAGCAGTGTTTCGAACGTGTACCTTGCATAATTTACTAATACTAAACTCAGACTTCGTTGACCGTACATTGAGGAATCGTTTGCAAGAAATGTTTGACATTTATCGGGAAACCCAATTTTCCACATATGTTCATATCCAAGATTCCCATATTCACTGCCTTTGTATTTTCCCACTTTGAAAGTTCATCAAGGCAGAACGATATTGAAAACACGTATCTCTTTTTTTTTCCAAGGGCAAGATCAATAACAATGAGCCTGACTGATATGAGCCTGCGTCTACTTTAGTTTAGGGTTATGTTCAGCATGGTGTGCTGGAGTCTAAAAGTCTGTTTCAGTGCTGTGTGGACATATGACTGCTTGAGTATGACTCTAAGTGAAGTAAACTGAACATCTTCATAAATATTCAATAACCAATTTTAGAGCAAAGTACAAAGAACAATACAACACAAGAACTGTCCCTTTGTCCCTCCAAGCCTGCGCCAAAAGATTTTGCATTCGTTCAGTTGCTTCCTGAATGCTGCTAATGTGTCTGCTCTCACCATGTCCTCTGACAGGGCGTTCCAGGCACTCGTCACCGTTGAGTTAAAAACATGCCTGGCCTTTCAATTTTAAACATCCTTCCACCTACCTACCACGCCCCACGTCCACACCAACGCAGCTTGAAACTGTGTTCCCTAATACTTGTCCTATGCACCTCGGGAAAAGCCTCATGTTTTCCAATCTAGCCGTCCCATTCATAATCTGACAAAATTTTATCAGCTCGTCCCTCAACCTCCTGCATTCCAGTGAAACCAAACCCAGTCTATCCAATCTTTCTTCAAAGCTAAACTCCCCCATACCGGACAACCTCGTGGTAAATATTTTTATAACATATCCAAAGCATCGACATTCCTCTGATTGTGTGGAGATCAGGACTGTGTACAATATTCCAACTCTGGCCTAACTAAAGTTCAATAAAGATGCAGCACAAACTTCCTATTGTTATACACAATTGCCCTTCCAATCAAGGCAAGCATGGCATAGATCCTTGTTGCTACTTTAACTACTTGCTCTGAAACCTTCAATGATCTGTAGACTGCACAGACAAATACATCTGCATAATCATACTTGTATGGGTTAAAACATTCACTGTACAATTTCTATCAGTACTTTATTGTCCAAAATGTAAGGACTCATCTATTGGGACTTAATTCTACATTCCATTGATCCATCCATGCCCCAACTGATCTATGTCTTGTTGTTTCCTCTGACAGATCTCCAAACTATTTGTAACTTAACCAATACTGCAAACTTGCCTAGAACAGCCGCATTTCCAACCAAATAATTTATGTGGACCACGAGCAACAGAGGCATCAACACTGATCCCTGTAGAACAGCTCTTGTCACAGCACTTTTTTTCAGAAAAAAACATCCTTCCACCATAACCAGCTTTGTCTTATGACTAAACTCGTCCTGTATTCATCTCGTCAGCTCACACCTGATGCCATGTGACATCTCCTTTTTCACGAGTCTGCCCTGAGGTATCTTGTCAAAGGCTTCATTGATTTCCACGTAAACAACGTCAGATTCTTTCCCCTCATCAATCATCTTTATCACATATCCAAAGCTTTGATCAAGTTAGTGAGGCACAACTTTCCCAGCAAAAACGAAACAAGTTGTCTCTTGCAGAAAAGTGCATATGCTCCAAATCGTGTACAGATCTTCTCCCGGAAAACTTTTGCAATAATGCCCCTACGCGTGCCGTGACGTTCACAGGCCTGTAACTTCATGGAGTATTGTTGCTACTCTTCTTAAACATTGGGATAATATTTGCTATTCACCAGTCCTCTGGGACCTCACCTGCGGCCAGGGGTTCTTTATTTTGAGGTAACACTGGTCAATGCAAGATCAGACTACTTATGTTTATTACAGTAACTCTCTCTGAACATGAAATACAATGTTAACATTTCAGTTCCCTCATAAACAGTGACTTGTGGTTACCACAGCGGCACCAACCAATTAGTTGAAATCAACTCACTTTATCAGTAAGTGGCATTATACAGCTTTGCTATCAGCTTCCTTTTTCTTATAGTCTGCATGTTATTACGACACACGAAACCATTTGTACTCTGAAGCAGCAGTCATGCAGATGCTAGTCCTTGCTCTCATCTCAGTTAATCTCATGATCGGTAAGAGGGATATTTTAGACCTAAACTGTTGATTTTCAAGTGAAACAAAAGAGAGAGGATCAGGAGTACATATTGATCCAGCAGTGGGCCTGGATGAACCCGCACCCGTTAATGTGAGCCGTTTACAAGTCTTTGATATAAAAGAATAGAGGCAAAACACAATTCAAATACGAATAATAAATATGATACTAGAATTGAGGGATGCAAACTATCAAAGGAAAGATTGAGATTCTTAGCTGTGTCAAAGGGAACGCTGAGTTGACACTGAATATAAATATTGAAACTGATGAAGATGTTCAATGCTTTGAAATAGAGAAGGTGCTTCGACATTTTGATGACTCTAAAATTATCGATCATAAAAATAAGGCTCGGCCAGAAGGCAATACGAATTCAGAAAAAAAATCCTTCCGCTTTAGAGTATGGAACTCACTGCCGAAACGAAATGCTGAATCACATATATAGATACATAAAGAAAAATTTCGATACATGGTGGAGCCAATAAGAAAAAGTGGGATGTGTAAATTTAACAAACAGACATAGCGAAAGAGATTGTTCATGGGATATGTCAGCACCAACACAGAACAGAAAATGTTTCACGGTATTTTCTTCTCGAATATTCATTTATTTTTATTATTAACAAAACGCATTTTTTGCATCAATACTACTGCTCAATTGAAAACTTTGTTGATTTTTTTTTCTTTCACACCATGTTCCAGAACAGAGCAATGGAATTTTTGATACACAGCTTGAGTCCTCGCTCACACATCCCGAAGGAGAAGTTGCTACTTTAAGCTGTACCTACACTGGCGATGCTTATTCTTTATTCTGATACCGTCAGTACCCAGGAGGACAGCCTGAGTTCGCCTTCCAGGGATACACGAGTGGCAGCAATTCATTTAAGGCAGATTTTGCTCGGTACCGGTTTTATGACACAGTTCAGCAGTCAGGCAATATGTATCTATTGACCATTTCTGATCTACGTCTTTCAGACACCGTTGTTTATTATTGTGCAATGAGACTCACAGTAGTAAGAATGAGTGAAAGTCTCATACAATAAATATAACAGGTTTCTGGGTCACAGCTGCTGCCAGTTAAGGGCTGTTTTTCAGAGGGCCTCAGACAATAAAACTTCAGCACAATGCCATGCAGAAAACTGTAACTCTATGCCAAAATATTAATGAAATCTGTCACTTGGAATATTGATTCTAATTATAGAATTCACTGTGAGGACATAAGTTCTAGCTGCTGCTTTGCAGAACTGTGAGAATATCCCATGCATATAAGGAGTGATACCAAACAGGTAGTCTGAAGCGAGTTACAGCCATGTGCAGTTGTGATCGAAAGAAATGTTGTCAGAGGAAAGAGTAATATTGCTTTCAATAGGTTATTATAAAGTTAAAATTTATTATGTTCATATCGAAAAGCTGAATTGAAAAGTTGCATTTCATGCAAAAAGTTCCTCCAGTTGTGGAAAATCTGTACAAATTGGAGTGCCCTAAATAAGCTCCTCTCAATACCAAAGACACGATATGTACTAAAAATGAAGAGTCCATAATATAAACAATTTCTAAAGGATTATTTTACATTCCTGAATAAAGGCTGTTGAACAAAGATTAATAGATGAAAAAGCTATAAGGATCAAGTGACATTTTCAAGACACCAGGGCAGTCTGTCTAAAAACCAAATTAATGCAATAGACGAATTGAAAATAAACCAAATATTTGCTGTAAATAACAGAAATAGTTTGCGAAATTTCCATACATCAGGTATGTTCCAATATAAACATGAAATATACCTTGCTGTCATGATTAATGTTGCATTCATCATTGTTAATGGCGGGAGCCAATTTTTTGAAAAAAAAAGTCACAATATCTTGAAAAGGTGAAATTGTATAAAGTACCAAATAAATATTGTGAATTATGTTTGGAAAGTAATTAATGCAAAGGGAACAGAAAAAGGTACATTGATGTTGCATCTGATGTTCTTATTTATATATTTCTGAATTCAGTGTGCTACATTAATAACATTAAAATATTTGTGTTGCTCCGCAGTCTGACGACTATCCAATTCTCCTTGTCCCACTGCAGCAGTTTCTCAGTCGATGAAATCTTTCCCTCATCTCATTCGCTGATAGATACGGAACATCTACTCCCCAGAGCTACTGTGTCTAAAGAATTAGATTTTGAATGAGGGGGCTTTAGCAAATTGAAATACATAAAACAGTAGCAGATGGTAAGGTAAATGTTATGGTCACTACTTTGTCAAAGGACAAATGCAACAGCAGTTGTGTTGCCCAATGGGAAGCACAGAGCATAAATTAAAGATTTATATTGAAATTTCAAACAGTACCACAGCAACTGTCTTCTGTAAGACTGAGTGCTAAAATTACAAAGTACAGTGAGACAGGCAAAACATCTTTTGTTAAATTATTGTTTTGTTTTATGCAGCGATTTCAAGGCAAGCTGATCTATCTCGGAAAAAAAAAGCAAGGACACGCAAATAAAGTGAAAGTTCTTTGAACAGTATTGATGGCAATAAAAAGTTGATATCTTACCAGATAAACGGACTGAAGAAGTGAAAAATATATGAAGCCCCCGTGGCCATCATGTTTGCAGAACAGGTGGTAAATTTGAACAAATGGAGTTCGAGCTGAATATGGTTTCATATCGGATTTTGGATGATGTTAAATCATATCTATTCCTGGTGTTAATTTAACCATTCCTACCAATGTCACCAGTTGAGATCCAATGAGTTTGCAGCTCTTTAGTACTGCAAACTCTGCTGTCCCAGAATTAGACATTAGAACTCACAGAATAGGAACTGCAGGAGGGCCTTTGGCCCTGCGACCCTGCCCAGACATTCAACAACATCAGTTATCATTCAAATCCATTATTCAGCCGCATTCCCCAATTTAGAACTGAATTAAAATTTACACATCTATCAACACTGGTCCTTAGAACACGTTGTGAATGAACAAAGTCTTCTCTCGAGTGTATACAAATGACAACGAGTTCGAGATTGACATTAATTTTGTTCTTTATCTTGATTAATCAATTAATTGTTAGAAATATAATTGATAGTCAACATTCGAGTGCCACAGTCTGTCATTAAAAATGATCTGTTCACTGTGAATAAAAAGCGATTACACTAATATTAATATCGCAGAATCGACACTGCAAAAATTAACAATTGGGCAACCTTTTCAAAATACGTTTTTATTGTACTAATGCTTCACGACTCAGCTCAAGGATCTGATCAAGAAAGCGGAGGTGAGAGTGCATAACTGTTTTTGTGCGGGCTGAGAGTGCCTCTGCATCAATGTGGGCCTCAGCGCACAGAGATACATGCCGGAGTCAGAGATGTGAACCGCTGAAATATATAATTGGACTATTTTCTTTTCTTTGTCCAAATATGCAGTAAACCGGTCGGAAAAATGAGAAGACTTCTCCCCTTCATCCTTGTTGAATACCTTCAGGATATATTTTGGAGATTTTCCTGGATACTGGATGTACCAGAAGAGAGTTTCCCCACTATACTTTGTGGAATAAGTACAGTTCAATGTTACGGTCTGAATTTCTTCAACTGGCATTTCAGGTAGATGTTGGAATGCTGAATCTTGGCCACTTATTCCTGCAAAAATGAAACACATAGAATGTGTCAACCCTTTGTGCACTTATCTTTGAGGATACCCACAATGACGACTTAAATTCCGACTTACCAGACAGCGAGATTATTAGTATGAGGGGACAATACAATGAATTCATGATATCTGGCTCAAAAGCAAATGTTGCGTCTTCTCATCTGATACCAGCAATTGAACGTAACTCAAGGGCTGGCGTTACATATTGGGAAACTGAGCAGACATTTCCGCGCTGCTATTTGTTCATTTCACAGATTCGACATCATTTTTAGACCAATCACAATTAACTGACAGCGAAAGGCAACTAATTCTGTCCAATCACATCCCTTGTTGATTTCGTGTTATCTTCATCCCTTGAACAAAGTCCAATTTTCGGGCATTCGGTATCTTTTCCTCGATTTAACTATATTTCTCTCATTTCTTTTGAAATCCAATGCCTCTATCTTTACAAACGTGATTGTTTATCCAAATGAAAGATAAAAAGAATGAATAATTCAAAGTTTACGTCATGTACAGATACGTCTGCTACTCAAGTCATTTTTAGTGTATAGTCTCGAAAAGGAAATGATAAGCAGTGGCCGGATTGTGAACGGACTTACTGCCTAGAACGGTCATTCATTGCTGATAGATTGCTGAATTTACTCAGTCACTATTCTTATCTGAAAAACTTCAGAATTCGTCAGCCTTTGGACCTCCTTGGACATGTGATCACCTTATAAAGGTATCCTTCGATTGATGGACAGCAGGTCCAGGAATCATATTGGAACATATGGGTTATCTTTTCACTGAGGCATCTTCTAAAAAAACGGAAAGAAAATGCAGGAAGGTGAAACTACGCACTTCGACCCACTTCTCCATTTAAATCGAAAATGAATTATCTAAACGAGGCCTGCTTTCCTGCCGGCTCTCCATCATCATATTCTCCCTTGTAGACGAAAACTGTGGCGAAATCCGTCTTTAATATATTCAGCAAAAAGTAACTTCCACTGAATGGACTTCCAAAGACTAACGATTGTTGACAGTTTTATTTCCCCTAAAATCAACTTTGTCCAATCTTCATTTAAATGGACTGCTGTCAGACTTTAAAATATGCCCCAAGATCGAGATTCCATGATGAGTGAAAATAACTTTGGACCCTTTTACACTTAAGTCTGACCAGAATATTTGATGTTTCATATTTCAGTTGTTACACCATGATGTTCGGGAAACGTTTGAGAAGTATCATTGATTAAAATGATCAACAAATCCCACGCTACCAACTCTGTCAAGCCTCGGATACAATGAGGGAAAACGCGTCAGGGCCTATCGTCACATTCATTCTTTTGTACATATTCTTTGGGATGTGGTCCAATGTGTTCCTGACGACGATTCTTGATCGTCGAATTGAAACAGATTTTTATGAGATCCTAGTTTCCCTCATTCACTGAGGGCACCGGCGTGCAGAAACACATGATGGTATCTGGCAATCTCACGACATACATGGAGAGGTGAAAAGTGATTATGCCGGGTTGAGTTTGCTGTTAAGATTTTCAAATCCAGGAGTTGCATCATCATTGTCAAAATTTGAGTCTCTAAACATGCATTCAAGAGATCTGTGCAGTTGCTGAAAACACTAGAACAGGTCATGGTTGTAAGTAAACGAGTAACATAGTGCCTAAATGAAATTACTGAAACTTTGCCCTTTACAACTTCGACTTTGCATCATGATTGAGGCACTGCGTTTCTGTTGCTCTTCACTGAAAATCAACAGTGGAAACATAGTAGAAGAGAGGGAAGAACAGAAAAAATGTCGCCTGGACATAAAATAGGAAGCAAAATAACGAACTGGTATTTTACGTTGTTGATTTAGTGGAACAAAGCTGGGACCAAGTAAACATTTAGAATCAGGCTGATTTTAATCCCCATGTTTCCTGATGAAATCCAAAGACACAGACAGTCAATAAGTCTCTACCAGAACTAGGAATGGAAGAGGGTCAAAAGGCCCAGGACTATTATCCGGTCAGACCCAGGAATTCTCTATATCCAAGCAATATTACTTCTTTGAACATGCACTTTCTGTAGAACTGATGGGGTTGTTTTTTGACTGGATAGCTCCATCCTACCTAAGTGGAATCAGATTTACATTCAGCAGAGCACACACACACACACACACACACACACACACACACACACACACACACACACACACACACACACACACACAATCTTTGTTCCACTGTTCCGAATCGCACATGTGTTCTGGAAAGTACACCTTGAAAATAACTGTTAACCAATGAAAAGCTAAGAGATGCTTCCATTTTTTAATGGATTTTCATTACACGAGTAATGAGACTCAAACTGATGCACCAAGCATTTACCATTTACACCACTGGAACTTTACAAAGTTGATGGATTCAAAGAAGAGTATGTATGATTCAGTTTGTTAGCTGCACAGTGAGGTTAAACAAGGAAAGCAGCAATATTCTGGCATGACACTCACGAATTCCCTGCTGCTGCAGATATTGGCGACTGCTGTTCCAAACAGCCATTCATTGTTCATTCCTAAAATGCAAGATCCTTGATGCCCAGCCATTTGAATGAATGCATTGAACACAGGTTTAATCAGGTTATTTCCCACTCATGAAAGCACCAACCAACACTTACACAATCCCTGAGTCACACTGTCACAAATAAAGGCATGTGATCTTACTGAACGGTTTTCGCAATGAAACAGCTTCATCTTCTTGAAAAGCTGAATGTTGTGAATTAGATTATTACTGAATTGATTGACTTGTTTCTTTTTTTCTCTTATTCATTCTTGGGATGTGGGCGTCGCCGGCTGAACCAATATTTATTGTGCATTCCTAATTGCGCAAAGGGAAGATAAGAGTCAATGACATTGTTGTAGCTGTGGAGTCACATGTAGGCCCGACCTCACAGGCCTTATGAATGTGCTGTGTTCTCGTCTGTGTCAAAGTAAAAAACGAAGCATAATACGTAATTGAAGATCCCTTATACATAGTGGATAGGATGCATTGGTTCTGCACCATGAAGCCCACCTTTCACATTTTGTCCCACTTCCTTTTTTTTGCTAGAAAATTGTATAATACACGTCTATTCATGTTTTATTTTGTGGACCATGTATTTATTCACTGTCTCAACTTATCGAAATCGCAATGAAGAATCTCTAAATGCTCCTGAAAGATCGCCCTCCCATCTAGCTTTATGCTGCTTTGATAATAGAATAAATGACTGCATTTTAATCTGATATTGGCAGCAGCTGCACTACGCTTATTTGTGTGCTCCGTTAATCAACACGATCATTCAAGTGGCATGATGATATATGTCTCAATTTGGTGGGATTTAAAAGTAGCCCTATAGATCCCAAAGGCAGAGACTTGACCACTGCACGAAAAGAAAGCTCAACCTGAATAAATAGTGTAGAGTCAGCCCAAAGTTGAATGTATAACAGATTGATATCGAGAACTGCATTGAACTCAACAGCTTAACTACCTATCTTCTGAGCTCGATAGCACTGTTGTGTGTTCCTGAGCTCTGAAATTTATTAAGGTACAAAACAATCTTTCATCCTTAGCGTGCATGGTTAAGAAAAAATAACAAAACCTTTTATTCATATATAAAGAGCAAGACTGTAACTAGGGAAAGGGTTGGCCCACTCAAGACAAAGGAGGAAAGGTATGCGTGGAGTCAGAGAAAAATGAGTGAAATGCTCAATGAGTACTTTACATCAGTATTCTCTGAGGAGGGGGACATGGTAGATGTTGAGGATTGGGATAGAGTTTTATGACTCTAGCTCAAGTTGACAGACGACGGGAGGAAGTATTGGGTATTCTAAAAGGTATTAATTTGGGCAAGTCCCCAAGTCCGGATGGGATCTATCCCAGGTTGATGAGGGAATCGAGAGAGGTTGTGGATATAACAGATACCCTTGTAGCATTCCTGAACACGGGGAAGGTCCCAGAAGACCAGAAAATTGCTAATGCTGTCCCCTTGGTTAAGAAGATTAGCAAAGATAACCCAGATAATTGCAGAACCATGAGCCTGACGTTAGTGGTAAGGACAATACTAGAGATGATACTGAGGGATAGGGTACATACTCATTTGGAAGAAAGTGGGCTTATCAGCAATCAGCTGCATGTTTTTGTGCAGGGAAGGTGATGTCTCACAAACATAATAGAATTCTTTGAAGAGGTGAGAAAGTTGATTGACGAGGGAGGGGCTGTAGATGTCATATACATGGACTTCAGCAAGATGTTTGATAGAGTTCCTCACGGTATGCTGATGGAGAAGGTGAAGTCGCATGGGGTCCAGGAGGGTCCGGCTAGATAGATAGAGTACTGGTTGGGTAACAGGAGACAGAGAGGAGAAGTGGAAGGACGCTTCTCAAAATGGAGACCTGTGACAAGTGATGTTCCACAGGGATCTGTGCTGGGACCACTGTTGTTTGTGATGTACATAAATGATTCGGATGAAGGTGTGGGTTGCCTGATTAGCAAGTTTGTACATGACATTACGATTGTTGAAGTAGCAGATAGTGAGGTGGATTGTCACAGAATAAGCAGAATATAGACAGATTGGAGAGTTGGGCAGAGAGATGGCAGATCGAGTTCAATCCGAACAAATGTGATGATGCATTTGGGAAGATCGAATTCAAGAGCGAACTTTACAGTAAATGGAAACGTCGTTGGAAAAATTGATGTAACAGAGAGATCTAGTTGTTCAGGTCCATTGTTCACTGACGTGGTGACGAAGGTCAGTAGAGTGGTCAAGATGGCATATGGTATGCTTTCCTTCAACGGATGGGGTACTGAGTACAAGAGTTGGCAGATCATGTTACAGTTGTGTAAGACTTTGGTTCGGTCACTTTTGGAATACTGCATACAGTTCTGGTCACTACATTACCAAAGGTATGTGGATGCTTTGAATAGGGCGCAGAGGAGGTTCGCCAGGATGTTGCCTGGCATGGAGAGTGCCGCTACGCGGAGAGGTTGCATAGAATAGGATTATTTCATTGGAAACATGGAGGTTGAGGGGCAACTGACTGAGGCCCACAAAATCATGAGAGGTGCAGTCAGGGTAGATAGCAAGATTTTTTTTTTTTGCCAGAGTGAACGACTAAATTACTAGGGTTCACGAGTTCAAAGTGAGAGGAGAAAAGTTTAGGAGAGAGAGTCATGGAAAGTTGTTCACGTAGAGGGTGGTGGGTGCCTGGAATGCACTGCCAGCGGAGGTGGTGGGTGCCTGGAATGATAGCGTCATTTAAGATGTATCTAGATAGATAAATGAATGGGTAAGGAACAAAGGGATACAGAGCCTTAGAAAATATGCAGCATATTGAGATAGATTATCTGGATCAACGCAGGCTTGTCGGGCCGAAGGATCTGTTCCTGTGCTATAATGTCCTAATTTGTTTGTTTTATTGGGATAGCATACTTCACCTGGAAATAAGTGCGGTCGAGCTGGGGTGTGGGGTATGATGATGGTGTGAGTTGTATCCATTAGGTCTCTGTGGAATCTTTGGCAGATGTCGTTCTGAAATGCAAAGAGCTGCCATCCACAAAAAAAATCACTCTGAGGAATGAGATTAATTGGTCTCTCAACTGTTATTGATAGGCATTGGGCACCAAGCAGTTTTTTTAATGTCTGTTTCCTTGCCTCCTTCTGCCTTTCTGTCTCTGATGTCTCTGGCTCTCTCTCCCTCTTTTCTTATTGCTGTTTCTTCTTTCTGAGTTTCCGTCCTTTATTATGTATTTCAATGCATTATCTCTGTTTTCTAGTCTCTGTTATTATACAGTGTATGTGAAAATACAAAGTTCAGAAAATCCTACTTCCCCACTGATGCTAGTTCACTGAGCCCCCTAAATCAATGTTGCATTGAGAGGAACATTCATAATTTCCAAAAGAATTCGCTTTGTTCTGTGACAAATATAAACTGAAGATTCATTTCGTTATTGCGTCTTTGTGTGGACATTTTAGTGTCAGGATCCTAAATGTATTCCCAACCATTTACAGTCTGGATCACGAGAGACAAACACAGGAAGTAAGGAAGATTTAAACTGAATTTGGTACGCTCATACGTACTAAGTTATATCAGAATAGGAACAGCAAAGATAATTCCAACGTGGCATAAATGTGGAACGTGATTTTCCGTTAATTTGAGCACAATGACTTCACTGCCAGGCGTTTATTTTTTACTGCATTTCGTCAACAGAGGGAGCTACAACACCATGTTGATCTGTCAGAAATAGGAAAGGTGCAGTCACCTTGTTGGGTGTTTATTATAGGCCCCCCAATAGCAGCAGAGATGTGGAGAAACAGATTGGGAAACAGATTTTGGAAAGGTGCAGAAGCCACAGGGTAGTAGTCATGGGCGATTACAACTTCCCAAATATTGATTGGAAGCTCTTTAGATCAAGTAGATTGGATGGGGCGGTGTTTGTGCAGTGTGTCCAGGAAGCTTTTCTCACACAGTATGTAGATTGTCCGACCAGAGGGGAGGCCATTTTGAATTTGGTACTCGGTAATGAACCGGGAAAAGTGAAGGGCTTGTTAGTGGGTGAACATTTTGGTGATGGTGACCACAATTCTGTGACTTTCACCTTGGTTATGGAGAGAGATAGGTGCGTGCAACAGGGTAGGTTTTACAATTGGGGGAAGTGTAATTACGATGCTGTAAGACAGGATCTGAGGAGCACAAGTTGGGAGCATAGGTTGGCGGGGAAAGATGTCGTGGAAATGTGGAACTTTTTCAAGGAACAGATACGACGTGTCCTTGATCTGTATGTACCGGTCAGACAGGAAAGAAATGGTCGTGTGAGGGAACCTTGGTTGACGAGGGAGGTTGAATGTCTTGTAAAGAGGAAGAAGGAGGCTTACATAAGGTTGAGGAAACAGGGTTCAGACAGAGCAGTGGAGGGATACAGGATAGCCAGAAGGGACCTGAAGAAAGGGATTAGGAGAGCCAAGAGAGGGCAAGAAAAATCTTTGGCGGATAGGATCAAGGATAACCCAAAGGCATTTTATGCGTATGTGAGAAACATGAGAATGACGAGAACGAGGGTAGGTCCGATCAAGGACAGCAGTGGGAGACTGTGTATTGAGTCCGAAGAGATAGGAGAGGTCTTGAATGAGTACTTTTCTTCAGTATTTACGAATGAGAGGAACCGTATTGTTGAAGAGGTGAGTGTGAAACGGACTGGTAAGCTAGAGGAGATACATGTTAGGAAGGAAGATGTGTTGGACATTTTGAACAACTTGAGGATAGACAAGTCCCCCGGGCCTGATGGGATATATCCTAGGATTAAGTGGGAAACAAGAGAGGAAATTGCAGTACCACCTTCCACCCCATGAATGTCCCAATATATGTGAAATCCTTCGCTGTTTCCGCCATCTTCAGTCAGACCACACCACCTAAGATATAATTTCTTCCAACCACTACCTGCGTTCTGCAGAGACCATTCTCTCCACGAATCCCTTGTTATGGTTACACCTCCCCACCACCATCAGTCCACCCTACACATACTCAGTACATTACCTTGCCGCCACACGAGATATAAAACCTGCGCCTATACCTACCCCATCACCTTCAGCAAAAGCCCTAAAGGATAATTCCAAGTCTGCTGCAGACAGGAAGGCAATTTACAGAGCAGTACATGGAACATCTCTGGGATTACCGCACCAAACAACCTCACCACCCTGTGGCCAATGACTTCAACTCCTACATCCCACTCACCCCAACGACATGCAAGTCCAAACCCACCCAATAACTGAAGGAAGAGCACCTCATCGTTCTACCTTGGCACCTTCCAACCACGTGGCATCAACATTGACTTCACCAGTTTTGAAATCTCCACTTCCCCACGTTCTCTTACATGCAAAATTTCAACTCAGCAGCATCCTCTTGACCTGTTTTACCTGTCCATCTTCCTTCCCACCTATCCACTCTACCCTCCCCACCGAACATCAAAATTAAATCACACCTGCATCGACCTATCGCCTTCCTACATATCATCCCCCAGTCCTAACCCAATTTATCTGGCATCAAACCTCCCGCTCCATATTCCTGATGAAGGGATTATGTCTGTAACGTTGAATCTCCTGCTTCTTGAATGCTATCTGACCTACTGTGCTTTTCCAGTGACACACGTTTTGACAGGAAATGCTGCAGATTCTGAGAAGGTGAAAGTCGGTTGGCTGCACTGAAAGCAATTGTTTTAATGACTGGTCCAGAGATGTGAAAGTAGGTAAATGCTTGGGTAGAACTGGTCAGGCACAGCATTTTACCTAATGTTGAGTCCTGCAAGCTGTTATGCCTCCAAGTGGAAGATGAGACGTTGTTCCAATTTGTGTTAGCCTCTCTGAACTACTGTAAAGGCGTGGCAAAATTATGGTAATTTGCTAAATCTGACATCTACTCCATTACAATGCAGGAATGTGTCAGCTACACGCGCAAGGCTTTCCATAAATTTCTTCTGCTCTTGATTTTGTTTGAGAAATAAGGACATACACGTTGTAACTGCGAGAATTTTGCTCTTAATTTCAAAAATTGTGGTTGTGGGTATTCCATATAAAAGGTCAGTTGGGACTTGAGTGTTGCAATTTAGTCGAATGGTGCCAACCACACAAACTTCATATTCCCTCTCTTCTGACACTCGAGCATCAGCTTTAACTTATAGATTGTGAGATCTTGAGTGAGACTTGCAGATAATACAATTTAATTCTGATGAAAAACGAATCTTCCTGAGCTTCAAATGAGGCTTACAAAGTAGAGCATATTCCTTTGCCAACCTCTATAGCAGTTCCATGTCACTGAGGTTTTTGTACAACACCAGGAGAGTTTTAAACCACTGTGTATCTCAAACCGCAGAAATATACAGCAGTGTCCTGTATTTCTGATCGTGTGATTTTTAAAGGAAACTTCTTTTCTTCATTTGTTTGATTGGCCTCAAATCTTCCATTGACAAAATCTGCATCCTCTTTTTGACTGATATCCCGATATAAAATGAAGTCAAGAGCCTGATTCGAATACTGCCTGTACCAATATAGTTCAGGGTTGGAATGGTCTGCTGTGTAGCTGCAGTCTGCAATCACATCATCGCCTTCAATCACAGATAGTGCTATCCGAGGTTGTGTGACCGAATTTGAACGAATATCACCTGAAATATAAACGAACTGCAGTTTAATTACCATACCATGTTACAAAGTATAATAGCCTCACCGAAAACGTAATCCAAAGCCAAACCTACCTAATATCAATGATAAAATGAGAAGACCGTTGTACATCGTAGCAACGATTATGCACAACTGACGCGCCACTGAAAGAAGGGGTCCAATAGATCTTACAATCTATTAATGTACCGGGAGGAACTGTCTAGCAGGGAATAATATTGGGAGTTGAAAGAAATATATTGACTGGATTGAAACAATAGATCTAAATTATATTGCTGTACTTTCTCGAAGTCCATTAAAGTGCATCAGTTATCAAACATATTCAGTAGATCTAGAAGGAAGAAAAGACAGAGAGTGGTAAGTCAACACACTGCGGGGTTTTGTTCATTTCGTGACTGGCTCCTCCCTCCTTTCTTCATCACATTACTCAAAAAGTGATTGACGTGTTGTGATGTCACTACCGAGAACTTTTCATGTCGCAAAAAGAAAAGAACAATTACTGGAAAGTGTGCAAGGGCAGGTGAACAAAAGTTAAACGTTAGAAAGAAGATAGCAGAAACAGAAGAACACAATTTTGAAATAATAGTGAATGAATGAAAGTTAACTATACAATTCTGCTCTGTGTCTGTGTGATGGTCAGACTCAGCAGTTTGCTTCCACAGCAGATAAATGACAGTCTGATCCGAAGTTACTTTGTCTTCCTCTCAATGGGCGTGCTCATCTCAGTTCCTGCTAGCACATTGCAACTGTTCAGAATTGTACACAAACTTCAAAATAAGAGTTCATAATGCCACACGAGCTTCTTTTTAACAGGGTGAGATGTCTTTACTCACCGTGAGTTCAAGAAAGTGTCGCAGTACAGGCAGAGTCAGTCAGCTGAACCTAAGCGATAGATAAAGAGAACGTTGCATTTGAAGCTTGAATTTGTGTACAGAAACATACTTCAGTCATGAAAACCATGGTTTCTTTTTCTCACAACATGACGGGCTGCATTGTCGGTAATAGAATACTGCATGTTTCTTGAAAGCTTCCCCGGGAGGAATGCTACCCACAAACGTCGACTTTGAGTAACGGCACTGACATTGTCTTCTGTGAGCAGGGCATTTGGAAATTTGGAAAAAAATCCCATACGAAAAACTCGCTCTCAGTAAGCTGCTGCCGGGACTCTGAATGTGTACATATTGCTGTCTTGTATCGCTAACATGCAGTGAGGGCATGGACAGAGAACTAATTCTCAGTGAATTGGCGCACCCCGAGATGGGTTGCTGTTATTCTCTTTAAAATGGAGAAATAGCATTCAGATATATTGGTTTCAATCCATGACAAATAATCCCCGAGATTCCAAGTAGCCATAATCTGAACACTGTTTTCTTTGCTCAATTTACTGCCATAATTGTAATAATCAGTTAAAAATGACCTGCCATGTACCACTACATTGTGAACTCGTGACCACATCAAAATCCTTGAATCCCAAGTGCTACACTTTAAATCCCATCTGCTACGTCACTGAACTCAACCTCAACGTTATCTGTCAGTATTGAGCTTTTACCAATTCCACCCTCATCGTCGCCATGTATTGTTTATTCTGTGCATTCTGCCTCCGTTACATCTCTCTGCCTCTGCTAGTTCCTCACAGCACACTCTGCTGGGATTTTTTTTGTCAGTTGTGACATATTGTTTTGTTTGTTGGCAAGCATTTATTGGCTGTCCACAGCTGCTTTTCAGCCGAGTGGTTTGCGAGTCCATTCACATTGCAGGTAGGAGTCAACCACATCTCTGGGCGTCTGGAGTCAGATGTATGTCAGACCATGTAATTACAACAGATTTCCCTTCCTGAAGGATATACGTGAGCAATATCTTATTTAACCCAGCTGACTATGGTTTCATGGTCATCAGTAGATTCTTAACGTCAGTAATTTACTAACGAATAGAAATTCCACTATGTGCTGCTGAAAGACTCGAACCGGAGTCGCCAGAAGTTTAGCTTCAGGATTAACAGTCTGACGATACTACCAAGAGACTATTATCTCCCGCACATGAAGGGAGCAGCTTTAGCTTCTTTCCACTTTGTATTGTGGTTCTGTCTCACTGAGATGCTGTTGTTTTTACTTGGCAGTTGGCGAACCAAGAGACTCCTTGTCAAGAGATTTGACGACGCTAAGACGAGTGGCAGAGGCATGTTTTGTTATTTGAATCGAAATGAGATGTTAAAAGACCATTTGGTAGGCGGGAGTGATGTTGTGACCGTGCAAAAACGCCGAATAACCGATGCTCAACTAGACTTATGACAGGTACTGCAACTGGCTTTGTCATTAGAAAATGTGGAAAATGGAGCTTAAGAGTAAAAGTGTATGTCAGTGGAAGTGGGCACACTCTCCAGAACGACAGAGTTTAGGAAATATCACTTGACTAAAGGCAGTTGCATGGCATTAATGGGGACATATACTGAAGAGAGGGACTTTAGGTCAGACTACAGCAAAACCACAAAATAAAACCAAGCTTTAACCAAACGGTTAACATTTCCTCGAGAGTTCGGCCGGGCAGCGCAATTAAAGTGGTGGGCGGTTTGCAAAAGAGGCAGCAAAATAAATCTACTGAATTGAATATGACAACTCGAACCCCGTCATCCAGGTGAGTGCACACGCTCGAAAGTTCACCTTGAGCTGACTTCAAACAGTAAAATTGCTTGGCAAAAGCAAATCAGAGTTGAGAATGTGCTGATGGAAAAGCACAGCAGATCAGGCAGCATCCAAGGAGCAGGAAAGTCGAAATTTTCGGAGGGAGCCCTTCATCTGCAGACCTCACTTCTGCCAACAGCAAATCAGAACCAATCAAAATAAACTTCCGGTTAAATTGTCACCTGGTTCTAATTCAGTTTGATTCTGCAGCAGACGTATCAGTGATTATGGAACCAGTCTTTACCAGATTTCATCCTGAACTCCATACCTTACGTTTGTGTAACACATTGGCGAAGCTCAGAACCTTAAGGTACAGGTGAGGTTCCAATCTCTCATGAGAAACAATTGGTTCAGATTCCAGTGACTGCAGTTAAAGGCTCAGCCGAAGATCGAAGCAGCGAAATTAGTTGAGAAACATTCAGCTTGATTGGCTCAACATTATTGTTACATCACAATATATTTGTCTGAGTCAAGTCCAAATTAAATAGATGGAAAACTTTATGGAAGGTCTAGGAGCTATCAAAAGAGCTAAGGCGACCTTACATATTGACCTGGAAGGTATTCCACTATTTTGCAACGCCCACCAGCTGCCATTTGTCTTATGTACAAGACTAGGCGAGGAAAATAAGGAGACAGGATAGCGAAGGAATCTTCAAATTAGTATAATTTGCAAAAAAGGGCAGAACTGCTCGTACCAATTATGAAGCCCGATAGGTCAGTTCACCTTTGTGGGGATTCCAAAAACTGTAAACAGTATTGTGCAGCTATATGAATACTGAAACTTTGCATAGAAAACTTACAAAAAATCTGAAGAGACAGCCGGTGCATGGAGATTTCCTTCATGAGACATACCTACCACAATTGAGATTATACGAAGATCCTTGAGCTGTGAGACAATTAATAATCGGAAGGGTTTGCACCAATATAGGTGACTGCCTTTTGGGACATCAGCAGCCCATGCAATCTTCTGTTGAATAATGGAATACATTTCACGAGATTTACCTTCGATTGCCAGTTATCTGAATGACGTGCTAATAACTGATAAGATACCTGAGATAATTTAGACAACTTGTTATATGGCTTAGGGGGGGAGAATATGTGTTTCAGGCACCCAAAGCGACGTGCTTGCGTTACAAAGTCAACAACACCGAGTTTCACAAGTTTGAAGGTAATGGGAGGACAATCGAAATTGCCCCGCTGTCACATTTCAGAGGTCAGGTCATTTCTTTGATTGGTATTTTATATCAGCATGTTTATACATAACCTGTGCTCCATGCTGGTACACTCATGACTGCTATTAAAAATGGGCCAGCCTGGGAAATGGCCTCGCAGTCAAGATGCAGGTTTTAGGGAGCAGAAGAATAACTATAATCATCTGGGTATTGGCACAATACGGATCCCAAGCAAAAGGTGTTGCTGACATACGATACACCCCTGTATGCTTAACAGAGTAATGTTCACTCACCCCGTGACTTTAGTGAATAGGAATGCACGACAGTGCATGCTTCGCAGACATTGCCTGAAACTGAAGCAAAATTATGCCTGATGGAACAGCAATGTCTGGCAGTTTTCATGATATCCACAGATTCTTGTCGAATTTAGATGTTGCCTCTTATTCTGATTGTGCGCAAATATAATTTGGAACACTCGACACGAATGAAAGTGGCCAATGTGAAAGTCTTGCGCCAGCACACACTGCCAGATACAACACTCGTACTGTCAGCACGAGAAGAATCTGTTCTGGTTTCAAACTTCCTTTACACACTTGCAATCACCACTGGCAATATCTGACTGTGGACATAAAAAAGAATGGCAAAACAGAAACCACTGGGAGAAACAAAAAGCTATCAGATACAGAATTGCAACGTTTCTGGACCTGGTGAGACCACATCATTGTGAAGGATAGCACATAATTATAGGGAGCACGAGTTTTGTTCCGAGCAAATGTCATCTCCAGACCCCAGCTAAACTCCACCAGGGATTTTCAAAATGGATATGTTGGCGACAGGTTATGTCTGTTTGGCAGCCTTGGATCCTGGTGTAGCTGGGCTGATGGCTTTAGTCTCAGAATGCTAACAAGGTAACAAATTACTGCCAGCAGCTCATCCATATTCATGAGAATGACCGGGTAAGCCCTGGACCCGTTTACATGTCGACTATGCCATCTCTTTCATTGGGTCTATGTTCGTAGTCATTGAGGACGCCCATTAAAAATGGTTGCATGTGCATGGAGTTCATTCAACGAACACGGGGATGGCGACTGAAAATCTGTGAGCATATTGTACAATACCTACGGTGGTCATTGACAGTGCTCATAACCTATAAGCAAGGAATTGGGACATTTCCTAAAGTCGAATGGATTTAGAAAACAATCCATGCAACCTATCGTCCAGTAGTCTGGAGGTAAAAACAGCCCAAGCATTCAAGGAATGCTTAACGAAGCAGCCTACATCCACACTCAAAACCAAACGGTACCAGTTCCTGTTTGATTATAGGACCACCTCTCAGACAAACACAGGGACACCTCCAGCATATTTCGCAATGGGGGAAACCTCTGCAATAATCTAAACCTGATCTTTCTCGGCATATATGGAAGGGCGAAATGGTATCAGGAAAGCCAATGCAGAGCACAAGTCTCCTCCAAGCAAGAGACTATGTATACTTCAGAGGACGAAGTTTGTTGTCGACACTGCTGGAATGGTCTAACATGAGTAAGGGTTCTGCTCAACACAAGGTTAGATCCTATAACATACAAAGAACACAGAGGAGAGACGGTCCTGAGCAAGCACGTGGAACTCGTGAATGCTCAGACCCGACAGAAGGGGCAGGAGTAAAACTGACCCGGCATCTCAGAACACCTCCGAAGTCTTTCAGAACCTATAGTTTCTCATTCTCACTCTAGTGGTGAAGAAACCTCTGAGGACGAGCTGGACATGGCAAATGTAGCAGACTTGATTATTTCACCTCCGATATTAGAAGATGATTTTATTCTAAGATGCTCGGGGCACAAGTCATGGTCCACGTCCATTAAATGACTCCAGTATCCGAGACAGAGACAGAAAACCGGATCTTTTGCGAAAACGATCCGGGAGAAGCTACAGGAAAACAAAGGAGAGGCTTCAGTCCCAGGTCATACAGGAGGAGGGATATAATATTTGGAACAATGTCATTCAGATTGATCTCAAAGAATGAGTAACCTAGTCGCGCTGTTAACTTGGCGCGATCAAGGCGACCTCGTAGATGTAAACATGTCTGTCACGGGTTCTTTTCACTCCAGGAGCGAACTGAACCAGACGCTTAGAAGGTAAGGTTGTTCCTTCACCAACTTCTATAGAAGTTCCATGTCACTGAGGTTTTTGTACAACGCCAGACGAATTTTCAACCACTGTGTCTCTCAACCCGCAGAAATACACAGCAGTGTCCTGGATTTCTGATCGTGTAATCTTTAAAGGAAACTTCTTTTCTGCATTCCTTTGTTTGGCCTCAAATCTTCCATTGACAAAATCTGCATCTTTTCTTCGATTGTTATCCCGATATAAAATGAAGTCCGGAGCCTGATTCGAATACTGCCTGTACCAGTATAGGTCAGGGTTCGAAGACCTTGTTGTGTAGCTGCAACCTACAATTACAGTATCGCCTTCAATCACAGAGAGTTTTTTGCGAGGTTGTGTGACTGACTCTGACCGAACATCACCTGAAATATAAAGGAACTGCAGTTTGATTACTGTACTGTGTTAGAAAATATAATCGCCTCACAGAAAACGAAATCCATATCCAAACCTACCTAATATCAACGATAAAATTAGAAGACCATTGTACATCGTAGGAACAATTGTGCACAACTAAATCGCAACTGAAAGAACGGGTCTAATAGATGTTACAATATATTAATGTAAAATGAGGAACTGTCTAGCAGGGAATACTTTCATGTGGTGAAAAAAATACTTGAACTGGATTGAAACAATAGATCTAAATTATTTTGTGGTACTTGCTCGAAGTGCATTAAGCCGCATCAGTTAGGAAACGCATTCAGTAGATACAGAAGGAAGGAAAGACACATACAGCGGAGTTTTGTTCATATTGTGACTGGCTCCTCCCTGCCTTCTTCACCACCTTCCTATAAATGTGATTGAAATGTGGTGTGACGTAACTACCAAGAATCTTTCATGTTTTAAAAATAAAAGTACACTTAGCAGAAACTGTATATACGTAGGATTGCAAGAGGAGAAAAAGTTAAAAGTTAAGGAAGAAAAAAGCACAAACAGAAGATGCAAATATGAAATATTAGTCAATGAATGAACGTTAAATATACAATTCTGCTCTGTGTCTGTGTAATGATCAGGATCTGCAGTTTATTCCTGAGCAGTTAGATGACAGTTTAATCCGAGGTTAGTTTGGCTTCCGCTTGATGGGCATGCCACTTTCAGCTCCTGCTAACACATTGTAACTGTCCAGAATTCTACATTAACTTCAAAATAAGTGTCAATCCATGCTCCAAGAGATATTTGTAATCACTTTGAGTTCCAATAAGTGTAGTAATATTGATAGGGTCAGTCAGCTGCACCTCAGTGATCGACAAACACAAGGTTTAGGATATAGAGAAGCTGCAGAGCTGGGCAGAAAGGTGGCAGATGGAATTCAATGTAGCTAAGTGCGAGGTGACTCACTTTGGGAAGAATAACATTGGCGCAACATCGAGGGCCCAAGGGCCTGTACTCCGCTGTATTCTTCTATGTTCTATGTTCTATGTTCTACAACGTTGTATTTCACGTTTGAATTTGTGTAGAGGAACATACTTCACTCATGAACACCGCAGTCTTTGTTTACACTAAGAGTAGGCTGTATTGTCGGTAGTAGACTACCGTATAGTTAGTTCATGTAGTATCATCGTTGCAGATTACAGTCATGGCATCATCTTCTCCCCTGAACATGAAAGAAGCCGACTGAGTGACAGAATATCTGTGAATCACATCTGAAAGGGTGAACAAATATCAAGTGCAAAATATCAGAATGGTGCTATTCTGAAGCATGATTTGTAAGGAAATGGGCATTGCATTTCTTGAAAACCTCCCCGTGAGGAATGCTACCCACAAAGGTCGAAGTTGAGTTACAGCACTGACATTGTCTTCCGTGAGCAGAGCATTTGGTTATTTGAAAACATCCATCCTAAAACCTCGCTCTCAGTAAACTGCTGCTGGTATTATGAATCCTTACATATCACTATCTTGTGTCGCTTGAAGGTGTGAACAGCGAACTAACTCTCAGTGAATTGGAACACCCCGAGTTTGGTTACTGTTACTCTCTTTATGGGCATTTAAACTGGCATTGGATAGGCATATGAAGGATAGTGGGCTAGTGTAGGTTAGGTGGGCTTGCAACGGCGCAACATCGAGGGCCAAAGGGCCTGTACTGCGCAGTATTTTTCTATGTTCTATGTTCTATGTTCTATAACCACACCAAAATCCTTGAATCCCAAGAGTTAACATCTCGGAAATGATCGTAAATCCCATCTGCCACGTCACTGAACATAGTCTCAATGTTATCTGTCATTATTGAGCTTTTACCAGTTCCACCATAATACTAGCCATGTATTACGTTTTCCTTCCGTTCTATCTCAGTTATATCAAACTCCCTCTGCTGGTTCCTCGCAGCACTCAACACTGGAACTTTTTTGTCAGTTTCGCTGACTGGCAAGTATTTATTGTCCACACACAACTGCTCTTGAACCCAGTGGCAAGCACGTCCATTTCAGATAGCAGGTAAGAGGAAATCACAGCTCTGGGTGCCTGAAGCCAGATGTGAGTGAGAACGGGTATTTACAACAGATTTCCTTCCCTAATGGATATACGTGAGCAAGATCTTTTCATTGCCACAACTGAATATGGTTTCACGGTCACCAGTAGACTCTTCATTCCAGTTATTTACTAACGAATAGAAATTATTTTATGTGCTGCTGAAAAGCTAGAACCTGGGATTTTAGTTTCAGGATTAACAGTCTGGCAATACGACCACGAGGCTATCACTTCACCCGGATGAAGGGAGCCGTGTCACTATCTTTCCACTTCGCATTGTTGTTCTGACTCAAAAGATGCTGTCGTTTTTACTCAGCAGTTCGAGAATCGGGAGAATTCTTATCGAGAGTTTTGACCAAGTTAAGACGAATGGCAGAGGCATTTGTTGATATTTGAACCGAAATGAGATGTTAGGCGGGAATAATCATGTGACCATTCAAAAACGCCGACTAACTGAACTTCAGCCCAACTGGACATCAGACAGGTACAGCAACTAGCTTTGTACTTTTAAAATGTGGCAAAATGAGCTTAAGAGTGAAAGGGTAGTTCAGTGGAAGTGGGCACACTCTCCAAAATGACAGAGGTTGGGAAATATCACGTGACTAAAGGCAATTGCATAGTATTAATGAGGACACATCCTGAAGAGAGGGACTTTCGGTAAGACCACAGAACAAAACCAAGTCTTGGCCAAACAGTTAACATTTTCTCGAGAAATCGGGCTGACAGCCCAATTAAAGTTTCAGCTAGTATGCAAAAGAGACAGCAAAAGAAATCTACTGGGTCTGAAGTGAACACGACAACTCGAAGCCCGGCATCCAGGAGATTGCACACGCTAGAAAGTTCACCTGGAGTGAATTCAAACAGTAAAAGTGTTCACGCAAAAGCAAATCAGAACCAATCAAAATAAACTTCCAGTCAAATGTTCACTTGGTTCTCATGCAGTTTGATACTGCTGCAGCTGTGTCAGTGATTACGGAACCAGTCTTTACCAGATTTCATCCTGGCCTCCAACCCTTAAGTTTGTGTAGCACATCGGCGAAACTAAGAACTTATAACGGGAACTGGTACAGATTAAGGAACAACTTGGGTTCCAATCTCTCATGAGAAACAATTGGTTCAGATACCACTGACTGCAGTTAAAGGCTCGGACGAAGATTGAAGTGGCCAAATTAATTGAGAAACGTTCAACTTGATTGTCTCAACATCATTGATGGTTACAAACAATTGCACAATGTGCAGAACAACTCGGGCCAATTATGACGCTGAAAGGGTTAGTTCTTTTTGTGGGGATTCCAAAAACTGTAAACATTGCGTAGAAAACTTACAAAAAATAATTGAAGAGGCAGCCAGGGCGTGGATATTTCCTTCATGAGACATCCATACACACAATTGAGATTAGACGATGATCCTTGAGATGTGAGACAATTAATAAGGCTTTGCACCAATACCTGCGACTGCCTTTTGGGCTATCAGCAGCCCATGCAATCTTCTACTGAAAAATAGAGAACATTTCACGAGGGTTACCTTAGGTCGCCAGTTATCTGAATGATGTGCTAATAACAGATAAAACATCTGAAAAAAATTAGAAAGCTTGGAAATAATGTTATTTGGCTTAGGACAGAGAATGTATGTTACAGGCACCCCAAGTGACATGTTTGTGGTACAAAGTCAACAACCCTTATTTATACTGGTTTGACAGTAATGTGAGAGCAATGGAAAGTGCCTGGCTCCAACATTTCAGAGCTCATGTCATTCCTTTGACTGGTGAATTATTACAGCATGTAAATATATAACTTGTCCTCTACCCTCGCACACTCATGCCTGCTACTAAAAGTGGACCAGCCTTGGAAATGGTCTCGATGCCAAGATGCAGGTTTCAGGGAGCAGAAGAATAACTATTATCATCTCGATATTAGCACAGTACGAATCCCAAGCAAGAGTGTTGCTCACATACCATACGCCCCTGTATGTTATCAGAATAATGTTCACTCAGCAGTGATGTAGCGAAGAGGAACACCCGATAGCCCATGCTTCTCAGACATTGGCTGATGCTGACGGTCGGGTACGTTTTGGTGCCGCCCTTTTGACGCCGATCATTTGGCCCCGCCGTTTTGACTCGAAACTGTTTTGGCGTTCATTACTCTGGCGCTGAGCTGTTTTGGTGCCAATTCAGAATTTTGAAAAAGTCTTGTTTGCTTAAAGAAGAGAGGATGACTAACGACTTGATGTAATTTTCTCAACTAGCAAGAGTTGATAGTCAAAGCTGTAATGACCCGCTGTAGATTCAAATCTCGTTTTCTAATTATTTTCTCATTTAATAATTGTTAATAGTCATCTACTGCCTTGATGATACTTAAGCTCTTCTGTCTTCACATTGGAAAGCTGTAATACATTTTTCTTTCTATTTCCTTGTACAGTCCATACCAGAAATGGCTGTAAACATTCTAAGCAAGAGAAACAAACCAAAACTTTCATACAATGGTTATCTATATGTGTTTGATAAATGTAGCAAAATGCAGAAATTCGTTTTTATGATGAATAGTTTAAAAATAATGAATAAAAAAGAATTAGATTTATTTCTTACAATGCAATAAAAACGAATTTCTTACGGGCTCTACAAGACTTTTTTTAAATACTGAATTGGTATCAAAACAGTTCAGCGCCAAAGTAATGAGCGCCAAAACAGTTCAGAGCCAAAACGGCGGGGCCAAATGATCGGCGCCAAAAGGGCGGCGCCACATAGTCCCATTTCGGATGCTGAAGCAATATTATGCCTGATAGCACAGGAATGTCTGGCAGTTATCATGATGTCCACAGATTCTGGTCGAATTCAGATTTGTCTTCTTATTCTGATTGTGAACAAGTGTAATTTGGAACACTCTACGGCAAGGAACATGGTCAATATGGTAGTCTTACGCGGCCAAACACTGCCAGATGCAACACCAGTAGAGCCACCACTAGAAGAGTCTGTTCTGGTTTCAAACTTCCTTTACGCACTTGTGGTCACCACTGGCAATGTCTGTCGTGGATAGAAAAAAATGGCAAAACGGAAACCACTGGGGGGAACGAAAAGGCTAGCAGAAACAGGATTGGAATCTTTCTGGACCTGGCGAGATCACATCACTGTGGAGGACAGCATATTATTATTATGGGGAGCTCGATTTTTGCCCCGAACAAATGTCACCTCCAGACACCAGTTGAACTCCACCAGGGATTTCCAAAATGGATATGTTGGCGAGAAGTTATGTCCAGTTGTCAGCCTTGGATCCTGATGTAGCTGGGTTGATGGTATAGCTCCCAGAGTGCTAACAAGGTAACAAATTACTGCCAGCAGCTTATCCATATTCATGAGAATGGCCGGGAAGACCCTGGATTCGTTTGCACGTCGATTATGATATTCCTTTCATGGGTCTCTTCTTAGTTATTGTGGACTCACATTCAAAATGGTTGGATGTGCATGCAGTTTATTCATCAAACACGGGGATGGCGAAAGGAAACACACATGGTAGTCACGGACAGCAGTTATAACTTACCAGCAAGGAATTTGGATAATTTCTAGAGTCGAATGGCTTCAGGCATGTAAGAACAGATCCATACCACCCATCATCCAATTGTCTGGTGGTAAATGCAGTCCAAACTTTCAAGGAATGCTCAGCGAAGCGGCCTGCAACTTCACTCAAAGTGAAACTATCCCAGTTCATGTTTGATTATAGGACCACCTCTCAGACAACCACAGAAACAGCTCCAGCAAAGTTAGCAATGGGGAGAAACCTCTGCACCAGTCGAAACAAGTAACAGAGCTTCAGTCATAGTGGGTGCCGGGTTCAGAAATCCAGAACACCACCCAAATTGCCAGCAGCATTAACTCACAAGCAGAGTTAGCGAACATTCTTTTTGAGAACTGGAATGTCAAGATAAACTTCATTAATTCACTGATGACATTCAAATTATTTGCTCTAACTTTTGTTACTTTTTGCTCGCCTGCCTATGGTTTTGAGCAGCACTTACCACATCTCTCATGTCAGCTTCCTGGATGCATTGCTCACAGTTTGTTCAGATAATGCATTTGCTCAGAGTGGGTTTTAAATCAGGATTGTTTCGTTCATACACAGAACAGATCTCAGACCTTTAAAACAGCCGTAAATTTACATTCTGAACAATGTTAGCTATACTTAAGACTGTGTCCTTAATGATCTGTAACTTCCGTAATTTATTGAATGTTTGTAACAATTAAAGAACAGAAAACTTATCATCACCGATGCTCTCGAATGTGTGGAGCCATTACCAATCGAAAAACAGTGAAGTAAAAGAAATGCGGATTAAGTTCTTAGAGTTCTGCAAAATAATAACTTTTCAGCAAAATCTACTTTATCTTCATCACCATCGCAATATTTTCTCTGTAAATATTCTGTTGCGTGTTTGATAGATGTCAGTACCAGTAGAAGGTATAGACTAGCTATTTGCATACAGAATTAGATCGAATGTAGAAGACAGAGGGTGGTGATGGAGGGTTGCTTTTCAGGCTGGAGACCTGTGATGAGTGCTGTGTTGAAAAGATTGGTGCTGGATCCACCGACTTTCATCATTTCAATAAATGATTTCGATTTTACCATAGGAGGTATACTTAGTAAGTTGGCAGATGACACCAAAATTGGAGATGTGGTCGACAGTGAAGAAGGTTTTCTCCGAGTACAACTGCATCTTAGTCAGAATGGCGTATGGGTCGAGAAGTGGCAGACATAGGTTAATTTAGATAAATGTAAGGTACTGCAACTAGTGAAGGCAAATTAGGGCAGGGTTACAACACATAATGAAAAGGTCCTGGGGGTGTTAATGAATAAATAACCTTGCAGTGCACGTTCATAGTTATTTGAAAGTGGAGTCGTCAATAGGTAGGATAGTGAAGAAAACGTTTGGCATGGTTTTCTTTGCTGATCAGAGCAACGAGTATAGGAGTTGGGAGGTCATGATGTGGCTGTACAGAACATTGGTTAGGCCACTTTTGGAATATTGCCTGCAATTTCGGTCTCAAGGATTTTGTGAAATCTGAAATTTGAAAGTGTTCCATGAAAAAAAAATAGAAAAAGGTTGCCAGGGTTGCAGGGTTTGAGCTAAAGAAAAGAGAGGCTGAATAGACTGGGCCTGTTCTCACTAGAGCATCAGAGGCTGAGGGGTAGCCTGGCAGAAGTTTATAAAATCATGAAGGGTGCAGATAGAGTAAGTAGACACGGTATCTTCCCTTGGGTGGGGTGGTATAGAACTATAGGATTTAGGGTGCAAGGGGAATAATTTAAAAGGAACTACGGGGCAACTTTTTTACTCAAATATTCGCCTGTATGGAATGAGTTGTCAGAGAAATTGGTGGAGAGTGACATAATTACAATACTTCAAACGCATCTGGGTGAGTATATGAATCGAAAAAGTTTGCTGGATTATGGGCCAAGTGGTGGAAATTGGGACCAGATTCGTATACGACATCTGGTCGGCATGGACGAGTTGGACGAAAATATTTGTTTTTGTTCTGTACAGTTCTATGACTCTGTGACCTTAGAGTCGCTACCTCTCCTTCTGTTTAAAGACCTGAGGGGAGTGATTGAATAACAGAATTTCCAAATAAATTCTGAATAAATAAAATTTCAAAAGGAAGTTGAAATGTACTTCTTTCACATTTACATGGTAAAAGTGCTAACTGCACGATTCAGATACAAAGCAGATATATTGTTACTTTCTTCTATGTAACAGGGTCATCGAATATTGAAGACGACCAATCAAAAGCTCAGCTCTCAGGAATCTCATGTAGTCTGTCTGGTTGCAATTGACTTGTGGTGGAGGTGAGGATGTGAAGCTTAGAGAAGGACAGCTCATTCCTAGCTCATTGTCTGCAACTAATATGAAAGCGGGTTCGTTAGAGTGGGAAGTACAATTGGGTCTGATTAAATGGTACTCTGTTCGGGAGTCTGCATCTCTGATATCACGTCTTCCATTTTTCGCTTCTCAGCAACTACGAGAAACAGTGGGTTGACAGGTTGATCCTTGGTTAGGTTGGTTTCCTCTCAGAGTGAGTGTGAGCTCCTAAAATCACATTGTACTGTCCAGGTTTCTGCAGAAATTCCAACAGATGAATATCCATCTACCTTGAAAGACAGTTTTTGCACAAGGGTGGGACACTTTCTCATCACTGTGTGTCACTGAGCACGCAGAAGTATACAGAAGCATCAGTCAGCTGCAGCCACGAAATAGTCAAACTCATGGATTTTGTCGATGTCTGAAGTAATGCTAAAAAGCGTCGATTAGCAAAATCTGCCTTATCCTCAGAACCAGAAGGATATATTCTCAGGATAAATTCGGGCTGCGAATCTGGCTGTTGTCGATACCAGAATAATACATAGTTGCTCGATGTAGTATCAAAGGTACAGCTCAGATTCACCGCCTCTCCCTCTGTCTGAACGGCTGAGGAGAGTGGTTGAGTGACAGAATCTGCATGACTCATGTCTGAAAGGGAAAGCATATAACAATTGCCAAAAAGAGAGAATGTCGTTAGTTTAAAATGGGACTTGAAAAGAAAAGTGCGATACATTTGCTTCTCAGTTACCTGTTAGAAATGCTCCCCACACAAAGCAGATGCTCAACAGCCGCATGATCTCTGACATTTATTCAACAAGGCAGTCAGTTAAATAAGGTCTACCACTCTAAAGCTTCGCTCACAGGAAGCAGCTGTCGTATTTGTTGATGATCTCACCTCATTGGTTTGTGTCGGTGACAATGCCGTGATGGTGGCAGGGGGAGATATGACAATCAGTGAATTGACACTTCCCAAGATGAGTTACACAATTTGCCCTGAAAACAGACGATCGACAAGTCCGATAGTTTGGCTCAATCCATGATCAGCAGCTGCCATGTTTTCGGTAGCCTTATTCGCAAGACCATTTCTTTCTGTCCCAATTCCCTAATTTAAGGCAGCTTTCATTGTTAACCAGTGAGATGGTTCTCCCAAAATACTGACGCCCGCCCCCTTCGAAAATTTCAGCCCACCCTAAAATTTCTGTGACCATGCAAAATGACCCTATCAAAGTACTGACCCTCCTGTGCTACCTCCCGCTTCATTGTACTTAACGTCAAACCTATCCATTATCATCTCTGATATCACGTCTTCCATTTTTCGCTTCTTCATACCAATCTATCGGTTTTTTTTCTCTAGTTAGACTTAAAATTACGTGTTTTGATCTGATTGTTCCTTTCAACAATCATCAGTAGACTCAGTCTCAGATTCCTACCTCACTCTCACTCTCTGTATGTGCCTTCCAGCGGAAGCTGGTACAATTGCAACATTTAAGAGGCATTTGGATGGGTATATGAATAGGAAGGGTTTCGAGCGATATGGGCCGGGTGCTGGCAGGTGGGACAAGATTGGGTTGGGATATCTGGTCGGCATGGATGGGTTGGAACGAAGGGACTATTTCCATGCTGTACATCTCTGTGACTCTAATATAGCCCCATGTACAGCTGAAAACGATCTCAGAAGCTCTATCTGCCCCAGGGGTTATAAATCCCCTGTTATTTTTACATGTGTTTTTGTCATAGATTATGCATGTCCTACTGTGTGGTGTCATTCTGTCTGCACTCGTGTTCGATTTGAAACCTGTTCCAACATTTAGAAATCTTTGAGGAGAAAGCGAGGTCTGCAGATGCTGGAGATCAGAGCTGAAAATGAGTTGCTGGAAAAGCGCAGCAGGTCAGGCAGCATCCAGGGAACAGGAGAATCGACGTTTCGGGCATAAGCCCTTCTTCAGGATTGAGGAAAGTTTGTCCAGCAGGCTAAGATAAAAGGTAGGGAGGAGGGACTTGGGGGAGGGGCGTCGGAAATGTGATAGGTGGAAGAGGTCAAGGTGAGGGTGATAGGTCAGACTGGGGTGGGGGCGGAGAGGTCAGGAAGAAGATTGCAGGTTAGGAAGGCGGTGCTGAATTCGATGGATTTGACTGAGACAAGGTGGGGGGAGGGGGAATGAGGAAACTGGTGAAATCCGAGTTCATCCCTTGTGGTTGGCGGGTTCCTAGGCGGAAGATGAGGCGCTCTTCCTCCAGCCGTCGTTTTGTTTTGGTCTGGTGATGGAGGAGTCCAAAGACCTGCATATCCTTGGTGGAGTGGGAGGGGGAGTTGAAGTGTTGAGCCACAGGGTGGTTGGGTTGGTTGATCCGGGTGTCCCAGAGGTGTTCTCTGAAACGCTTCGCAAGTAGCCGGCCTGTCTCCCCAATATAGAGGAGGCAGGCAGCTTGTCCGAGGATAGGTCGGCACTCTGCCCCTCTCTATAGGTTTAGGTGAGGGGGATACCCTTTCCAATGTTTGCTTTCACCTTCGGCTGGTGAGTGAGTGAATCAGACAGACTCCCTGACAAACACAAATAAACAGGCATTGTGTTCGGAGGTGATAAATCCAAAGAAGATTGGACAGGCAGGACTCAGATCCGCCAGATGATGGAGAGGCAGGACAAAAAAAAAGGAAAGATAAATTAAAAACCAACAACTTCATTAGAAAGCGTTTTGAGAATGTCCTTCAGATTTTTCTTTGTTCACACGAACATAAGAAGAGGATACAAGAGTGGGCCACCCGGCTGTTTGCAGGTCGTTCAACAATTCAGGAAGATCATAGTTGATCTAAATGTAATAACAAAAATGTATTCCTGCACATTCCTCATAATCCTTCATTCCCTTGGTCGTCAAAAATCTGTTAAACATCGTTTTTAAAATATTAAAATATTGTATGTCCGATGTACTTTGAGAAATGGAATTCCAAAGAATCAAATTCCATTAAATGAAAAAAAAAACATCAAACATGCTTTCTCATCTCTACCTAAAATGGACGCTCTAAACTCGACACATCCTTTCATTTTGACAATTGGACAGCGAATCTGTGGTCTGAGTGCTCTTTGGGATAATGCACCTCTGGTCAGGTCATTACGGTGAAGCTACACATATAAAGCAAGGTAATTGTGCTGCAGTTCATTCTCAGTGAGAATAACTTACAGACTACCGGTATCAATGGAGTCTTTGTGACCTTTCTTTGGAAAAGAACATGGAATCAACTCCCATGGGAGAAATTATGACAGCAGATAATAATGAAAAGATATAGCTCCTTGGACACACATTGCATTTCGCAATGCGGAAAGAGGCCGATCATTCTAATGACCATTCCTGGTGCAGATGCACGCTCCTGCTTCTTCTCAAACTCTTCAAACAATTCTTGTTGCTTTCTTTCTGCTGTGTTCGTCCAGTGCAAAATATTCAGCATTTATCACAAGTCCATCATCTGTCAGCAAAACAGGTCAAAACAAGAAGTGAAGCTTTTACAGTTCTGGTCACATTAATCGAGCAATAAATATCCCTGGACATCTTTGTTAAACCGAGATAACAATAGTGGAGCCATAACAAGAGAAATCACATTCAAATTGCAATTGAAACTTGATAAACTGCAATGTAACTCATAGCCTGAAACATTTTAGGTTTTTTTTTTATTGCTGTCTCAAATAAAAATGATGTTGTGTTCAGTGGTACAGAGAGAACCCAACAGAAGTGAATAAGAATGAAACTCAAGACAGATGCATGCCATTTGAGTGGGGCAAGGACTGTAATGATTCACGAATAGTTAAACCAACAGAGGAGATACAAATTGAGACAGTTGACAATCATACCGAGAAAGAGCAGGAGAGGGGAATTGGGTCAAAGTACAGTACAGGACCATTACTGTGTCACCCATTCTACAGTCCCACCCTCAGCAAATATATTTAATATCTTTGGATGCTGGCAGCACATTGCTTTCTCTTGGAGGTGAGAATATGAAACTCAGAAATTGAGAGGTCCCTCCATGTCACTGTCTACAACTTTCATGACAACATATTGTTGAGGTTGGAGACTAGCAAGAGTGCGTTCACACGGGATTCTGTTCTCCCTGTATCTCGTGCTCAAAGTGTGTCGTTTACTTTCTCAACAATTACAGGAAGCAGGTCAGTGACAGTTTGATCCAACGTTAGCTTGGTTTCCTCTCAGTGTGGGTTTGAGCTAGTAACAGAAAATTGTAGCTGCCCTGGATTCAACTCAAATTGCAACAAGTAGAGACATATCTGTTGTCTAAAGGCATAGATTTTGTAAAGGGTTCAGACTGTTTCTCATCACTGTGAGTTCCAAAAAGCACAGTAATACACGGCAGTGTCAGTCAGCTCCAGCCCGGCTATTGTCAAACTGGTGAATTTCTTCGAGGTCTGAAGATCTATAGAAAAACGTTCTGTAGCAAAATCTGCTTTATACACATTGCCATTAGTACTTTTCCTCAGTATGTATTCGGGCTGTGTGCCTGGATGCTGTCGATACCAGAATAGTACATAGCTACTCCATGTAGTGTCATAGGTACAGTTAAGTTTCACCGCTTCTCCTTCTGTCACAGTATCTGAGGCAAGTGACTGAGTGACAGAATCCGCTTGACTCAGATCTGAAAGGGAAAACAAATATCAAAGGCATCATGACTGCCGGGCATCAGGTAAACATAGAATTTGTCATAGAAATTTGATAAGCCTTTCCTTCACATTTACCTGTCAGAATTGATCCCAACAATACACAGATACTGAGGAGCCACATTGTCTCTATCCTCTGTGCAACAGTCAGATATTTGAAGATACTCATTCCAAAACCCCGCCTTCGGTATGATGATGTCGTGTTTCTGAGTTTCATGTTTCCTGCTCTCTGTTCAAGGACGACTGACTCTTAGTGCATTAACACATTCTGAATTGGGTTGCAGTCACCGTTCACAAAACGAAGTAAAGGGAACTCTGACAAATTGGTTTCCATCCATGATAATCAAATCCACAGATTCTCAGTACCCTTAATCAAAATGATATGTTCGTTTACTGTCATACTGACGAATTGGCGCCACTTCATGCTGTTAATCAGTTAATTGTCTCAAATTGCCTTGGCTTCCACAAGGGCTCCGTCACACCCGTTAACGATGCGGCCCGACAAACTGCACACTATCAAAGTGCAATCCCTCAATCCCAGAACCAGCATCACTGAACTCAATTTCAACCTCATACAGCAACATCTTATTTATCATTTTCACTAGATTATGCTTTTACTCTGGAATTCTGCTACTGTTTCATTAAACTCATGCTCACGACTATCCTACTCCCTCTTCTGGATCCTCTCAGCATTCGTCACTAAGCTCATTTACACTTTCGATTAGTTTAGATTCACTACAGTGCGGCCCAACAAGTCCACACCAACGCTCCAAAGAGTAACCTATCCAGACCCATTTCCTTCTAACTAATGCTCCAAATACCATGTAAAGTTTAGCATTGCCAATTCATCTAACCAGCACATCTATGGACAGTAGGAGGAAACCGGAGCACCCAGAGGAAACCCACGCAGACACAGGGAGAATGTACAATATCCACACAGACAGTCGCACCCAGGCTGGAATCTAATTCGGGTGCCTGGCGCTGTGAGGCAGCAGTACTAACCACTGAGCCACCATGACACCCACTTTAGTTGCAGCTAATCCTTTTCTTTAGCACTGAAGACTGAGGCCACGCAGAAAAAAAAACAGTTTTACATCTGAATAATTGCACAGTTGTTGTGTTAGGTATTACCGACCTCAGAGTCTGATTTGTGTGTGTGCATATGTATGTGCGAGTGTACTGCCTGTGTGAATATGTGTTTTTTTCTGCGTGCGTGTGCTCGAGACTAAACTTGTTTCTGTATGTTCCTGAAGAAGGGTTTATGCCCGAAACGTCGATTCTCCTGTTCCTTTGATGCTGCCTGACCTGCTGAGCTTTTCCAGCAACACATATGTAAGTTCTGTATGTTCAGAGTCAGTTTAAGATCAGGAATATTTTGTAGACACTGGGTAGCTCTCATCAATCAGATTCATCATTATAACGAACAAAACTATAGGTGGTCCACAGTGTCAGTTATACTTCAGGCAGCCCTCCCTATTTCTCGAAAATCTTCCGTAATTTTCGATTTGTGTGGGACAGTTAGCAGATCATAAATGCCTTTCCTCCCCAGATGATAATCGTTGCGTTCAAACTCACTAATTCAATACACAATTTAGATGAACTTATTCAAGGGATGGATGTCAACTGAGGATTGACAGTCAAAAACTGAGTTTAATTTTTAGTAACCTTAAATTTGAGACAAGAGGCTTGCATTTAACTCGCATTTGTTACATCTTGCCATCCAGAAAACAAAAACATTTATCCCGACTCTCTGTCTTCTGTACATAAGTCAGTCAACTGTCAATACTGATAAAGTAATCCATATGATCCAACTTTGAAAATTAACCTTTGGTGTGGCACCTTACCAAATGCCTTTCGGAGTTCATGTATATTCCATCCACAGAATACCCATTTTCCAAATAGCTTGTCACATCTTCGAAGAAGATGTGCAAAAGCCAAAAAACTTCAAGTTAATGATTATCACGTTAACAATGATCTAATCCAGTGATGGAACTCTTTCGATCGGCTGAGTAGCATACTTTTCCTTCTTTGTCTTATGTTCTCCAGATCTTACCATTGCAGTCAAGTAAAAGAGTAGGGACGTAATTATAAATCATTATGCAACAAGTTGTTAACACGTAGGATATGTGACCAATTTCCTACCGGAGAGGAAAATAAAGCACTGTTTCCAAAAAGTAACCAAATACATTTACAAATTTTGGGAGGAGTAAGTTGCCTGCTATGTAGAAATGCTAGAGGAGAGTGAATCAATGAACAGTAACTTGAATCCACAAATACTGCCATGAAAGGCCGAATGGTCGCTTTTCACTCCATGTAATCATTTGATTCTAATAGTTGCCAAAAATGATAGGTGGAGAGGCGCTTTGAGGGATAAGCCAGGACAATAAAATATTCCCTTTCTGGGTGGGACACTTTCTGGATCTGATGCATCTCACTGTGCCTGTGCACATTAATATGTGGCGGAGTCTGACAACTCAATGGCCTGATATGCAAATTGATCATATTTTTTGCAAAGTCGAGGTAACAGCAACTCACTGCTCAACCTCTGGATAACTGAGATTCAGGCTTTGATCACAGCATCAAACTAGCTATTGCAGGCCATTCCCGGTAATTTGACGGTACCAGTACATGTAGTAGCTGCCCAGATTGAACTCACTGGTTTTACCGGTCAGTCTCAAAGCTTGGTCACGTAGCTCCATCTTTGCCTCCAGCTTGCTCAACACTGCCACGGAATGGGCTTCTGGTGAAGTAAGAAAGTATTCATTAAACCGAGGTGGCTACAGGTCGTACAATTCCATCAAACCCTACTCCTGAGAAACTAATAAACACGTTAATATTATAATTGGACCCTACGCACTGGAGCTGAATGCATGAAGTAGAAGAAGAGACCTCGGTGACACTATGCTTCCTGATGCTGCGTTAACTGAGGCTGTCTACCGTCCAGCCACTCATTGACAAAACAGTTTGGCAGATATCTGGACTCTGAGCTTCAGTGACTGGTTTTTATGATTCGGCAGAAGAGGACATGGCAGAATTGGTTTTCTGCCATTGATGTCTAATAAAAAGAGGCAGGGTTCTTCCCATACCCATTAGGCTGGGCGTCAGTACCGCCTAATTTCCAAAGTTGAGAGTTGAATGAATTGATGGTCGATGTGTGACATTATATTCTTATTTCAAATATATACTTTGTTCGTAAAAATAGCTTTGCTTATGTACATAGTCACGAAAGTGCAATAGCATTTGATGAAAAAAAAAATCCAAAAACAATATGGAACTTCATTTAACTTCACTATAAAAAAGGACTCATTTACCCTTTGCCGCTTCCTGTATGTGCATCAATACTCGTTCTGTTCCAAAATGTTATCCACATAACAGTGAAGTTGACTGTTACTCATTAATGTCTCATTTTGGAACTTATCAAAAGCTTTCTGAAAATCCGAATGTGGCAAAAACCGTAACTCAGCAGACTTACTTTACTAGTTGGATCCTAAACAAAAATGCAATGCATATGTCAAGCATGGTTTGTCCGTTATAAAATTATGTTGGTTTTCTCCAATCCCGTTCATTCTTTCAAAATGTTCTGTTATCCCTGTCTCTCTGTTTTAATCTCTGCCATTTTTTAAATAATGTTAGACTCACGTTCTGTTTAGCAAAATGATTTTGCACCGTGTCCTACACGATACCGGATATTCCTGTCTCTCACAGTCTCTACATTCTCTACACCGGGCGGCACGGTGGCACAGTGGTTAGCACTGCTGCCTCACAGCGCCTGAGACCTGGGTTCAATTCCTGCCTCAGGTGACTGACTGTGTGGAGTTTGCACGTTCTCCCCGTGTCTGCGTGGGTTTCCTCCGGGTGCTCCGGTTTCCTCCCACAGTCCAAAGATGTGCAGGGTCAGGTGAATTGGCCATACTAAATTGCCCGTAGTGTTAGGTAAGGGGTAAATGTAGGGGTATGGGTGGGTTTTGCTTCGGCGGGTCGGTGTGGACTTGTTGGGCCGAAGGGCCTGTTTCCACACTGTAATCTAATCTAATCTAATCTAATCTAAAAAAAAAATTCAAATCAGCATATGTGCATTTATTTTGCATGTAATGCAGCGCTGGGAGCCTGGTCTAATAACTCTGAGTTTCGGCAGAAGATGTGAAGCGATTTCTGGCAAATGCAGCACTGTCACTGAAGTCATCTGCAAAGCAGATGAGAACTCCTTGGTGGCCAAGGGACAGAGGTAGCCAGTGCCACAGTAGGCAGGCACTTGCATCCTCTGTGTAGAAGCAGATGAGGGTTACATTCTCTCCAGTCCTCACGGTCATCTTGCCCTCTGGCTGATGAATGAGCGATTCAGACATGCGTGCTGAAGGACATGGATAATGAGGCATTTTGTTTGGAAAAGTTAGTAAAACGGGCACTCTTCGTGTAATGGAGAGAAGAGGGGGAGACAAATGAGCTTATTGTTTTAACATCAATGCCTTCATATGGTTTAGAATTTTATTACCGAATTGATTGTCATGATCATTCGAACAGATAAAGAGGTTGTATTTGAAGGGCATTGGGCCCTTCAGCACATCTTCCACAATTGAAAAGAAATGAGGTTCATCTAACTCAGCATCACAGCATATTCTTGATAATCTTTCATCCTCTTGGTTATCGAGAATCTATTTAGGTCTACCTTAAAATACTTTATGGTTCTGCATTGAATGCCTCTTCAGAAAAGATATTGCAAATGCTCACAACCCACCGAATATTAAAAAAAAGGTTCCTTCTCTCTGAATGTAATGGGTGCTCTCTTACTTATAACAACTGAAGAGGATAGTAAATGTGTCAGAGCATTCATATCTGACTCTTCTATTGTCTAGAGGCTATAACCAAAAGCTATCTCTGCTTTCTATGTCTATCTCAGCCTTGAATAGACCTACAGCACAGACTCTGTGGCAAATAGGTCCACAGGTTCATTTTCATGTGATGAAGAAGTGTCTACTCATAACTATATGAAATGCACACCAAGTATTCTGAGATCCGCTGTTCCACTCCAAGACTCTCCCAAAGGGGGAAACAACATTTCCGCCTTTACACTGTTAAGTTTTCATTGCGCCTCTATCAATCGTGTGGGACTGGAAGGTGGGCCCATTTCAAGAAATGTTGAGATACAACCACAGCGTCACATGATCCATGTAACTTGCTCCAAGACTCAAGATTTATTCTCATGAGAAAAGCAAAACATGTTTGACCACATTCATTTATCAGGATGCTTCCAAACATTGAATAACTAATTTTCTGGTGCACTCCTGAGGTTCTCTTGTGAATGCTTCGACACTCCAAGTCCATGGATCGAGGGCAATATCTGATCTATTAATTGTTGCGAACAAGTACAGGAATTAAGCATGTTCTCCAGCATTAGGGATACAACTAAAAGAAGCTGAGGAAAATCGGACTTTGATTCCATTTTAAGGTATAGGCTAATTAGATTGTGGGACTTACCCATTGCATGTGAGCCAATGTTAATCCGCAAACTCACACTTCGCACACACACTCTCTTGACAAACTGTAGGCAGCACTTTCGGTAATCTGACATAGGAAAATGAAAAAGAGCTGTTCAGAATGACAGGTATCACAAGAAAGACAACCAATGCGCGATAGAAACATTAAAACATCAAAAACGAATTTGTAAATGTCAGCTGGTTATGCGACATGAGGGGAACAACTCCTGCACACTGTCGCTAAGTGCATCTATTGTCGATTTTAATGATCATATGTCATGCTGCACTCCCTCTGATCGAATCCATGTTTCGTTTCTCTTTGCTTTTGTATAGTAATGGAGAACGGCCAGGAGAGGGTGCAATTGTATCACGTTGAACTGAAGGGACTGAAAAGGGAAAGAGTCGAGGAGATTTTTTTTTTAAATTAGTAGATTAACTGTTATCTTTCAATCAAATTATTTTCTCCCAAAGTGATGGACAACCGCTTCTGATCTGATATTCAACACCTGAGGCAATGTTCCAATGTCTCAAATGTTTTGCCAATGATTCGAGTAAGTCACCAAGAGTGGCAGAACAATGCACAGCATAACGTATACACACATTGAAATGCAACGTCAGAGCCCCCCAAAAAACAAAGATGTACTATTAAAGATTCAGCAGACCTACACGCACATACATGCAAGAATTTAAATAACAATTCAAACCTGAAAATCATCGGTGATCCAGGCCTTTGCCCTTTTGTTAGTGTCTGGATGAGGTACAAGAACAGCACTTCTTGCTCTGGTCTGCTGTGCAATATGAAAAGTTCAGCCACTGTTAATTTCGGTGTTACATTCTGATCAATAGGACATGAAAATGGGGGTGCGATTAAAATTGATTATCTTCGCTCTGAATATCATCATCCCAGATGAGTTGCACTTTAGATTTTCGGTCTAAGACATCGTGTCATCGTTCAAGTGACCATTCTGAGACAACATTATTACTTGATTTTTAAAATATGCCCTTTATCATTGAATGTTGGGTGGGAAGCAAATAAAATATTTGCATACGTTCCAAACCAACGGACAAATATATCGAGATGGCCAACAGCAACAGATAAACGGGGACATATTCAGCTGTACGTTCCCTCCCAAGAAACTCACCATTCTTAATTGGAAACATATCGTCTTTCCTTCAGTGTCATTTGGTGAAAATCCTGCCATTCTCTCTCGAACAGATCCACGTGTCTACATAGACAGCTAATACGAAAGCAGCTTCAAAAGCTAGCTCAACACGACCTTCTCTAGCTATATTAAGGGTGAGAAACAAGTATTTATCCAGCCAGCTATTCCCATTTCCCCTCAGGGAACAAATCACCTCGTAGCGAATGGTATCACCGGGGAATCAAGTTGAGATATTTTCTCAAAGTAAATCTTGAGCGTCTGAGACTCTGTAAAAAGGTAGGGCAATGCCAGTGCGCATTTTTTTACTGCCAGAGAGGCAAGCACAGTGGTGTAAAGAAAATAGTTTTTTTAAAGGATAGTTTCAGAAGAATCAGTATGAGTCAATATGTACCAAGACGCACTCATGGGAAACAATGAATAGCCTCCCTATTGGGAAATGCAATGTGTTCCCAGGGAACAGGATGCTTGTACAGGTGATTTCTCCCATCATTTCTACCAAGTTACACACTCATGATCAAACAATAGTTCACATACACTTCCCTGGCCCTGGTGGCTGTGGAAGGCAACTCGTTGACTGTGATTGCGGAACCAGACCTCCTTCAGCTTCTTGCAGAGTGGCCGCTGTCGGGAGGGATGGGAGCCGCACCATCTGAGCACCGCTATGGCAGCGTGGGTAGATCAGGGAGGAATCGGGCACACTTCACTACGAGCAGAAACTCCGCGTTCTTACTGTCAGCGAAAACAGGAGGACAGTTGCTGCCATGTGCCTCTGAGCTGTGATGATTGCCATGTTGCAATTCAATTGGCATCCTGTCCAGAAACTCTGGGTGGACGGGAGATAAAGAGATAGCCTCGCCATCTCAACATCAACAACTGTGCAGAGGAAAGACAATCACTGAGAGAAAGTGAATTTGTGGAGCTTCCACGGAAATATTCCATGCTTCGTAATCAGTGAGAATCGAGATTGTTTCAGTTTTCTCAACGTGCTCAGATATTTTGTAAGTCACTTTTAGAGTTGGTGAGAGTAGAACGTGAATCCATTTGAACCAAATTTAGGAACACTGCATTGCACATCAGTAACCCCTCTGACTTTCAAGTCTCTAACTAATCTGGATTGATTCCATTCAAGATAATGAGGATAATCAATGTTAATTAGACCTCTATCTTTATCGCCTCTTGAAATGAGTGCAGCACCGAAATAAAGAGCAAGCCTCCTCTTTCTAATGCATAAGCAGGCCAGAGCAGAAAATGAAACTGGTACGCTCCCATTCACAAACTAAACAAATACAAAGTGCTGATATCACTTGGCAACACCTTAGTGAAACCCCAGAGAATAATAATGAGATCAGTAATGAGAATTATCATACGGAAAACAGCTGAAAAGAATTCTCTTTACACTGGTATTACGTGAACCTCCATGTGACAGCTTTTTGTTTCATCATGGAATCTTCAATGAAAGTAACGTTATCCATGACACACGGAGAAACTAAAGGCATAAGGGAATGAAGGTGAAATCAGATTAACGATAGTGAGAGGCGAACAGACGGAACGAAACCGTACCAGATGGGCGAGATTGATATGAAGTACTACATGGGAATGGTACTGAAAATTTCACTGTTATGTTGAAACTGTATACATTCATGCATTTGTCATTAAGCACGTATACGCACTGACACACTCACATGCAAACACATTCATACATACACAGAGCCTGGTGCCATGCTTTGTTCTAAACAGATAAACACAGTTCTATGTGATCACATCGATGACGAGCGAATTAATTCACCATTTCCTCGGTGTACTCGAATCAACAACTTCAGTGAAACGCATTCTAAATACCCACCCACTTGTAAACTGCTGACGTGTTTCCAGATGTTCCCAACTCATTCCGTTGTGGTGGAGGTGTGGATGTGAAAGTCGACGAAGGAGAGCTTTCTGCCAACTCACTGTCTACAAATCACATTAAAAAACAGATTGTTCAGAGTGTCAATTAGAATGGATTCTGCTCTGTGTCTGTATGAGAGCTGAGAATCTGTAATGTATTTTCTCAGCAGCTTCAGGAAGCTTTGGTTGACAGTTTGATTGTGGTAGGATGGTTTTGCATCAGTGCGTTCTTAAGCTCCTGAATGCACATAATAACTACACAAGACTCTGCAGAGACATCAAAATGAAGACCAATCTATGATCAAAAAGCAATTTTTGTACAGGGGAGAGACTGTTATCATCACTGTGTGGTTCCTCAAATCACAGTAATACACGACAACATCAGTAAGCTGCAGTCTGGTGATCATTAGACTGGTGAATTTCTTCGAGCTTCTGAAGTACTGCAGCAAAGTGATCTTTTGCAAACTTTGCTTTATTCTCGCCGGTTTCAGAATATCTCCTCAGTATATATTCGGGGTGTGTCTGTGCACTGCTGGTACCAATCTAATGAATAATAATTTTCTGTAGTACCATAGGTGCAACTCAGAGTCAATGCCTCTCCTTCTGTCCGAGCATGTGAGGAGATAAACTGAGCGACTGAATCTCCATGACTCAGGTCTGAAATTGGCAACAGATAATAATTGTAAAATGTCAGGCTGGTATCAACTAAAATCATGGTTTAAAAAATGAATGTAAATTGGATTTTCTCTGCATTTACCTGTCCGAATTGATCCAAACCCAACCCAAATGCGGAGTAACCACATTGGTTCTATCCTCACTATTACAGGGCTGTCCGATATTTGAGGACACCCATTCCAAACCTCCACCTTCAACGTACTGCTGCACTGACTCTGGATGATCCCATGTCACTGCCTGTTTTCAGTCGTGATGCTTAGAGCGTGAGAAGAAGAGAGCCGACTCTCAATATATTGACACTCCCCAAGATGCGTCGTGGTCATTGGTTTTATCACAGGTCATTCTGGAACGAAGGCTTTCATCTATGATAAGCAATTTCACAGATTCCTAGTGCGACTGAACTCAAGATTATTGTGATAAACCAGGCATTAAAATTGGCCACATATGACACCCACGTGATATAAGTCCCTAATGCAAACCTTGTGGACCAACAAACCATGCACTCTCAAAACACAATCCCTCAAATCCAATCTGCTGCATTACTGAACTCAATTTCAATCTTTATCCAGCAATATTTCTGAAATCATTTTTCATAATGTTTCCCTTTATTCTGGTATTCCAGGGCTATTTCCTGCATGCGTGCTCACGATAATCAAGCATGCCTTTCTTGGTTCGTTTCAGATCTATTTAGTGAGCTGTGTTTCACTTTCTTCCCCCACCTCTCTGGGTTTGTTTTCTGCCTCGATTAACACAGAGGCCTCTCAGAACAGGACCAGTTTTACCTGTGATGAACGTCACAGTTGCTGTCTTAGAGGCAAGCACGCCTGATATCTGTGTCTGGTGTCTGTACGTTATTTACATTACGGTCTGTTTTATTTTGTGTATGTGTCTATATGACCTTTTGCATGTCCATGTGTTTCGCGTGTTTGCATTCCAAGATATTTGCATTTGTGTGCTTTTGCACATGTGTGTTTGACTTTGAACAGATATATATATATATATATATATATATATATATATATATATATATGTGTATCTGCATTTGTACCTCTGGGCATGAGTGCATTTTATCTGTTTATATGTGTTTGATTATGTGTTGTGCGCCTGTGCATTCCTGTGTAAGTGATCATGTGTGAGTGACTGTAAGAATGTTTACTTGTGTTTATTGGCTTTCCTGTATTCGCAACTATGTTTCAGTGCGTTAGCAGCTTCGGTGTTTGGTGTCGTGCCTACCACAGTGTCTGATTTTAAACAGGGTTAAAATAATTGGAAGGTTTATCTGCAGCGTTGCTTCACATTTCTAATGTCAATGCAGAAGTCATTAGTCGTTCCCTGATACATACATTGTTCAGAGGGATGATCCTGAATGAAAGACCGAAAACAGCTAGCAGTCTCTTCCCTGTTCCCCTCCCATCTGTTCAACATGACACAATGCCACCCTCTGTGATAGATGCACATTTCTTCACAAGAGGATGATAATAACCATTCAGGATTCAGTCAGATGGAGGATATAACCCCATTCAAACTCAAATTAAATTTACTCACATGCAGAGTGAGTGTGCCGTCTTGGCTGCTCTCCACTCACATGTCAAGTTGAAGTTCATCAATTTACTCATTATATTTTTTTTCTGTATTTCTCTTTGCTTGAATGACTCGTGTTCAGAGACATGATTTCCGCATCTCCCATGCCAGTTTCTAGGAGTCACAATTTTTTTAAGCAGTGGTTCTGGATGCATTGACATGTACACTCTCAACAGATCACGCAACGTGAATGAGATTAATCCTTAAAACAGACTAAAGTTTAGATTATCGTCAACTTCAACTGTTCTGCTCATGCTGTTATACACATCACGTAATTCTTGCTTTATTCATAATGATTAACAGGTCAGACATGGATCTCCAAACATGGACTCTAAATGTGCAGCCATTTCCCGGAAAGCAGCTGAAACGTGACACAAAATCAAATGAGTTTATTGGAGGGCGGGAGATCGAAACACAAATGAGGGAAAGTGTTTGCGTTTAACACCATCAGAATCATTCTTCTATTATAGGCAGGATGAATTGGCAGGGAGACATTCTTGTAGTTTCCTTTCCTTTGTGTCAAGAGACTCAAAATCCTCTATCAGGTTGAAATGAAGACTTGGCAGTGCATAGGCAGAAATGTTGCTCCCCTCAATGAGGTTGTATCTGAAGAGAAGGCATAAAGTCTTAATATGGATCCATATATTTGAGAGACAGGTAAAGAGGAATATCTTTTATCAGATGGCAAAAAATCCATTGAAGTATTGACCACAGATGTCAATATACAATGAATAATCGAGGCTGTGATGTATTTTATGAGTAAGAGAATCAAGACTTCTAGAAGATAGGCAGGAATGTGAAGTTCAAAATGATCAGATCAGCTATGATATCTTCGAAATTTGTAACCAATTCTATGGACTGAATGGCCGATTTCTTTTTCTATGTCTTAGATTCTGCAGTCTTTATGACTGCGGCCAAATAATAATGTAGGCACATGTATATGCCCTTTAGACAATTAGTTGTTAAGATTTGTCATGCACGAGCAAATTGCTGGTAGAAAGGGAAGTAAAAAGCAGTAATGAAAGTAAACAGCTAAACACATGCATACACATGACGTTGAAACTACCAGTTCTGTGAAAGCAGTAGTGAAGAGAATACGATTGAGCAGTAGCAGAAATACTAGCAGAGCTCTGAAGGGCAAAATACCCCCCTTTAAGTTTAAACTCTTCTTAATCGCTGAGCTGTAGTCAATGATGGGCTTATTCGTGCTTTGAGAATCAACGGAAAATACTTCATTTCCTCTTGTGTTTTTTTGTACAGGTCTGGATTTGATCTTTTTCACTCTGTCCCTGCACAATAATATATTACATTGTCTGACATTCTCAATATTCTGATATTTAAAGTAAAGACGTTGTTTGATACATCTTTGGAAGCAGTGACTTGTCCTATAACCTCTGGATTGCTGTTGCTTTCACTGTGGTGCCAAACTAGCCATTGCAGACCATTCCCGGGGTGTTCACTGTACCAGAACATGCTGTAGCTTCCCAGATCGACCCCGCTGGTTTTACACGTCAGTCTTAGAGATTGCCCAGGGATCCCTGACTCTGCTCCTGGCTGAGTGAACATCACCTCCAACTCGGCCCTAGTAAAGTAAAGTGACTCAGAGTTGTGTACTTCTCCACGGGAAGTGAAATAACAGGGAATGAAAATGTCTAAAATGTGGAAGAAACGGAAATTGGAAGTACGCACTCGATAAAAAAGCAAGAAACAAAAGCATAGACCTCAGCAACATAGTCCTTCCTGCAGCCATGTTATATGTGATAGTCTGGCCTCAGGTCACATATAGACAACGCAGTTTGGCGGATTGTTGGATTCTGATCCTTCCTCACAGGCGTTTATGAATAAGCAGAACGGAGGGCGTGTTTGAAGATACAGTATTGGTCGCCTAATATCGACGTTTGATGCAAATAATACAAGGTCCTGCCCATCAGTGGGGGCTGTGCTGCAGCACCATCTATTGTCAATGTTGTGTGAATAATTGAGCTCACTATTGCCCACTCAGAAAAAGATTCCATATCAACACACATATGGTCAGTTGTGGACGACAAGTTGGCTCGGTGTGGGGACAAATAATCGAATCTCTTTGAGGATTATGTGTGTGTTCCATGCTGAGATGGCAGAGTGTGTTAAATGGGGATCACAAATATGATCACTGAGGCATTTACAGCGGTACTTTTAATAGAATTACAGAGCTGATCTGTGTGGCAATTTTAGAATTTTGACTGTGTGGGAATGATATTCACACTGAGTGTCTGGATTGCACAGATGTAAGTGTAGGAATGAAAGATATGGTCAATGTGGGGATTTTAAAGGGAGTCAGCGTGGAGAGTTGACTTGATTTGGTTTAATTTATTGCCATATTTACCTAAGTACAGTGAAAAATATTTGCTTGCGAGTACAGGCAGACATTGTAAGCAAGAGCATACAGATTGTCCGGTGGAAAAATACTCGAAGAGAGTAAGGTATACGGGTTACAGGGCACATTACATGCACCAGTCAAGATCAACTTAATTTGAATTTAGCGAGTCCATTCATCTGTCTAATACCACCAGGGAAGAAGTTGTTCTTGAAACTGCTGGTGCATGTGTTCAAGCTTCTTTATCTTCTGCTTGATAGTTGGGGTTGCAGGAGAGCGCTACTCGGGTGAGATTGGTCTTTGATGATATTGGCAGCTTTTCCACTGCTACGAGATGTGTATATGGAGATCATGGATGAGGCGTTGGCTTCCATGATGGTCTAGACTGTGCACACTACCTGATTGTTATGATCCTTGGCAAAGCAATTGCTGAAACAGTCTGTGATGAAAACCAGACGGTATAATTTGCATGGTGCATCTGTAAAGGTTGGTGATGGTCCTTATGGACATGCCAAATTTGCTGAGCTGCCTGAGGAAGAAAAAGCTTTGATGTGCTTTCGAGATTGTTGCATTTATGTAAGAGGTCCAGGGTAGGTTGTCGATTATCTTCACTCTTAGGAACTTGAAGCTCTCAACTCTACCAACATCCACTTCATTGAAGTAAATAGTACGTGTCCGCCTCCTTTCCTGTTGAGGTTAATATTCATTTCTTTAGTTTTTTCGACATTGAGAGAAATGGGTGTTGCCATTGCACATCGTCATCAAGCCCTGTATCTCCTTTCTGAAATCTGACTCACCATTTTTTTGACATCTGTCCTCCCAGTGGTCTCGTCAGCAAACCTGTCAATGGCGTTTGTTCAGAATTTGACTGCACAACCGTGGGTGAATAGGGACTATAGTAGGATGAGAAAGATTCCTTGGTGGTTGGGGGTCTAGTGTTGGGTGTTATCCTGGAGGTAGTTCAGTTGTCTACCTTCACTAATTGCATTCGATGGGCCAGGTAAGAATCTAGTTGCAGTGTGTGGAGCTGGGATTTGAGAATTGGAGTTTTAATAGCAGTCTGTAGGGGATAACGGTATTAAACGCAGAGCTGTAACCAATAAGCAGTTGTCTGATGTAGATTTCCTTGTTGCCCAGATTTTTCAGGGATGAGTGCAAGGTTATGAAAATGGCGTTTGCTGCGGACCTGTTACATCGGTAGGTAAATTACAGAGGATAGAGGCAATCTTTGAGGCTGGAGTTGATGTGGTCCTTCACCAGCCTCTCGAAGCTCTTCATGACTGTGACGTTTGAGTGACGGGATAGTAGCTATTAAGGCATGTTGTATGCGCTTTCTTAGGTACTGGGATGATTGTCGTCTTCTTGAAGCATGTGGAACTTTAGCTTATAATTGGGAGAGTTTGACGATATCAGTGCATGGCCAGCAATCCGTCTGTTCGATTTCCTTGGGTTGAGCCATGGAATGACGGTTCTGGTGTGTGCAGCAGTGACAGAGCGAGCAGTTTCATCCATGGCTGTCTGGGCAGATGACACCACTCAGATGGCATTCTGCTCGAACTGTGCATAGTAAGCAGTGAGCATATCAGGGAAAAATGCATCTGTTTTTCTGCTATCGTGTTCTGCTCCATTTTGTATCCCATTGAGTTGATTATGTCTGCCACAGGCAATGCGAGTCCATATGGTTGGTTTGGGCCCCGTACTTGGTACTGCCTCGTCATATCCACGATGGTTTTGCCGAGGTCGTACGTCACAGACTACAGAGATCATTGGTGGGAGGAATACTCAGTTGATCACTTTAGAGATAATAATTTAGGTTGGTATGGGCATTAGTTGGGTGGATAGTGTGGAATTTTAGAAGCAGTCAATCTGAAGATTACAGAAGTGGTCAGTAGCGGCGCGAATGTGGGGATTGCAGAGATGCTCGATTTTCGCAGATAACATAGTAATCTATGTCGCAACTTTGCTAAAAAAGAAACCTGAAGCTATATCAAAAACGTTTGGACATGCTTCACATGGGGAACAAAAGCAACAAATTCACATATCTTTTTTCCCCCTCAGATGTGGGCGTCACGGTGGCACAGTGGTTAGCACTGCTGCCTCACAGCGCCAGAGACCCGGGTTCATATCCCACCTCAGGCTACTGACTGTGTGGAGTTTGCACGTTCTCCCTGTGTCTGCGTGGATTTCCTCCGGGTGCTCCGGTTTCCTCCCACAGTCCAAAGATGTGCAGGTAAGGTGAATTGGCCGTGCTAAAATGCCCGTAGTGTTAGGTAAGGGGTAAATGTAGGGGTATGGGTAGGTTGCGCTTCAGCGGGTCGGTGTGGACTTGTTAGGCAGAAGGGTCTGTTTCCACACTGTAATGTAATCCAAAAAATCTAAATAACAAAATAAGAAAAGAATAAAATAGTGTGAGAATGGAACCAGGAAGAATGTTGGAAAGCTGAGTCAAACATCTATGGGACAATGATTTGCTAAACAGTTTGGTGAGAATGGCGACAGAAAAACGATGCCTGGAGCTACAGGATAGGCACAGCTTCAAAGGAGGAGAAAGTGAGGAGTGCAGATGCTACAGATCAGAGTCGAGAATGTGGTGCTGGAAAAGCATAGCAGTACAGGCAGCATCCGAGGAGCCGGAGAATCAACTATTTGGGCTTAAGTCCTTCACCTGGAGTCATTCCTGATCAAAGGCTTATGCTTGGAATGTCGATTCTCCTGTTTCCCAGAAGCTGCCTGGCCTACTATGCTTTTGCAGCACCACACTGTCGACTCTAATCTCCGACATTTGAAGTCCTCACTTTCTCCTGGTTGATTTCAAACCCACTGCGAAGCTTCTTCCAGGAATGCCAACTTTGAAAAGTTTCCCCTCCTCTCTCTCTGCAGTCATTCCTGATGAAGGGCCTATGCTAGAAACTTGCATTCTCCTGCTCCTCAGATGCTTCCTGACATGGTGTGCTTTTCCAGCACCACACTCTCACCAGTTTCAACGTAGGCATTTACCTAAAACCCCATTAATGTCTGTCTTTGTAGTATGCTTGTCAAACAGTCATCAATCGATCGATCGGTGGATCTAATAATCTGTTTCTCGATATATCAACTTTTCTCTCAACCTATCTGTCTGTCTATTTTTCTATCTGTCTATCTACCTATCTTTCTGTCTTTCTATTGCTGTGGACTAGGTCAAACCCTCAAAACATTCTTAAGCAGACAGCCAGGACTGTAACTTTGCAATTTGTTTCATAAGTATATAGTGCAATTTTCCCGGAGTAACTTAGCGACATTGACTACCAGGTTTTAAAATAGGCAACAGTCAGATCACAAAATTAGGAATGAAACATAAAGAACAGAATAAAATAACAGCCAGTGAACTCCGTAAATCCAAACTAGACTTAATTATGTGGTTCTGAATATGTCCAACAGTCCCAATAAACAAAACCTTGAAACACAGAGCAAAAAAATTAAGCAAAGGCTTACAGGTCGAAGTTAGAAGGCAGAAGGAGAGACAATTTAGCAGCCTGTTTCGACACAGCTCCACAGTTGAACTTCGAACCAAGTCCTGAGTTGAACTGCTCAACTTGCGAGCTGCTCACACCCCCTTGACTTAAACAGGTTACTTCTAAAAACATAAAAACTTTGTCTTAAAGTCTCATCTCCTTACGTATAAGTTTAAAAAAAACTTTTCATTTCTGTACCAAACCCACATGTTTCCTAGCCCGGAGTGTTTTGTGGGCCCACAGAAAAGTATCAAGGACACAGTAATCTTGCAAAAAGAACCACAAAATGATACCAATCAATATCAAAAGATGGCTACATTTTTAAAACTCTTCATATAAAAACTAGTAAGTCGTCTAAAATACACATATACACTGCACTAACTGCATACATGCAAACAGAAACAACCACGTGCGAATTTAGGCCGTGGCACAGCCACCAATGAATGCCTCCATATCTCATTCGAGTCTCGACAATGCATCGGCAATCACGTTTTTACGACCAGCCACATGCACATTTGTCAAATTGAATGGCTGAAATGGAAAGCTGCATTGAAAAAATCTGGTATTTTCGTTCTTAGATTTCTCCACAACTATGAATGGGTTATGATCAGTGTTAATAATTGTCTCAGGTGCGTTGCTGGTAACTGAAATGTTGTCATGCCAACAATATGCTCACAGTCTCTCCACCGTTGAATATTTCTGTTAATGAACGGTCAATGTCCTGGAAAACTATCCGATGGGTCTTTCTATTCTTTCGTCGTCCTCCTACAACCACATCCACAGAACAGAACATAGATTGGAAAAGCTGTTAGAGTTGGAATTCGGTTCTTCTGCATCATTACAGGTTGACGAGGTGACAGGTTCAGGAGGAATTAGGTCAAAATCTTTAATAATACTATTTTGTCTCCATAATCATTGGCTTACAAAATTGTACAGTAGAAACAACTTTACAAACCTACATCTGATGACTTGACTATGACAGAGAACTGCAAAGTGTTAAAGACCGATAGGCAATATAATATATATGGTGCAATTCTGAGACATGTTTTCGATTTAATTCTCAATTACACCTTATGAATGGTGTCCACATTTTGGGAGTTCTGAATTTTAAGATTCCACTTAATCATAGCTAACACTATATTGAAGTGAAATTCCAGAATTAATAATGAATGTCGTGGAATCTAGTTAATTCTCTACCTGATGAACAAATTCGATTGGCGATTTTTACAATGTGATAAAAGTCTAAACTTTAATAATAACCATGCCTTTCTGCATCTGTCTGAAACTGTCTCATTGTAAGAGAATTTGAAAATGCGAGTGAGGACTGCACAATGTGCAGGAAGCCTCTCTCCTTCCAGAGACATGTCAGAAAAATAGTCCTGACGATGTTGTAGAGCTTGTTTTGGGTTGGGCCAGTCCCCTGAGAAGTCTTGGAACTCGACTGTGGTGTGGAGTATGTAGAACTCCAAAAATTCCGAAATATCTTACTGTGCTTCAAATAACTCAGAAAATTGCCAGCTTTGTGTCCGGTCCCCATTTTGTTAGGGTTCCTGACGATTCATTTGATCAAATACAGATACAGCGTTTGAAAGTGTACTCTTGGGTTTTGATACCCTCTGTGAATTCGTAAAGTCTCTACTTCGAAAGGCAACAATACATCTAACTGTATCAACGACGGGGAAATTTGATCATATGCTACATTTTCTGATAGAACGAAGAGGTATAATAATGTGCTTGTGCTCTGGCCGTGACTGCTGTCTGTTCTCAATATATTTGTGTATCGGTCCACAGCGCATTGTCCTTTGTGTGTGTAGGAGATCTCTACTCCTCTCTACACCATGCTTCAACTGCTCGACTCTGTGGGAAAGGACACTGCAGTATACTTTGGATTCTGTCAGTGATCTACTCACAAGACAGGTTCCTTCCACAGCCAATGATTGCACAACCTCAAGTCCATTGCATTTTGTTTACTTTGAGACTGGGACAATTGTCTTAGGCAGTGCAGACAAAATTTAAACAATGTTATTGTGGCGTGGGCTGTTGCGCTGCGAAGGTTTTCAGCAGCGTTTTGTTAATTCTATGCTTAAAAAATACGGCTCTTACTTAAACTCACGGGCGATTTGAAGTTTGCCTAAATGGCAATGGAATCTTAATGCTTCGGGATCAATATACCTTTATTCTGAAAATCGAAACATGCTTCCATCTATCTTCGTCTCCAACCAAGGGTTTTTATTGGCTCGGTGTCCTCTGGTTCTGCTTTCATTCTCCTAGGCTTTTGCTGTCTACTTCAAAGACGTTTTGCACAGGGTTTGCAAAAGCTTCACAGATGCAAAGACGTTGGGATGAATAAAGAAACGACCAAAACGAATGGATTGTTGAAAGGCCATCGAATATGATAGGCATATAGAGAGACGAAGAGCCAGGGAGTCTATAATGTAAAAAGCGAGTGTAAGATGGAGGAACGCTTTAAGAAATTATCTAAGAGATTGTGATGGACAGAAAGAGATCGAGAAAGATGTTAATGTAGTGGGCGACAGAGGGAGAAATATGAGGAGAACAGTATAAAATGAGGGCATTGATGGAGTCAGAAATAAATAGGAGGGAGAGAGGAAGAAAGCAAGAGAGAAAATTAGATGGATGTGGATATAAAGGAAGAAATGCAGTTTCAACCACATGATGTTGGATAAGTATGACAGTTAGTTGCTTCTGACAGTTGCTCAGATGATGTAAGAAGCGATTCACCACGTCGAATCCATCCACAGAAGCAGAGGAGTGATAGAGGAAGATCCAGACAGACATAGAGACACACGGACTGACAGAAGCAGAGAAATTAAACTAATACCACACAGCAAAAATGAAAGACTGTCACAACGAGATAAGGATACCATGAGAGGACAAAATATGAAATATTCTGAGAGAAGTATACAAGCCACGATATTAGCTAATCACATCTTTGGACCGTGCCTACAATTCAATAATATCATGGAAAATGTTCAACCTTAAATTAACCATTCAGCGTTATGGGAAAACAAAAGCAAAATTCCATCTGCATTGAATTTAACCAGCTCTGTTATTGACACTTTCAAGTATTAAACACTCTGAAATATTAAGGTGGAGAATCAAAGCATGTGGGTGGCACGATGGTTTAGTGGTCAGCACTGCTGCCTGACAGCGATAGAGACTGTGGTTCAGTACCAGACTTCCACGACTGTCTGTGTGGAGTTTGCACATGTCTCCACCATCTGCATGGGATTCCTCCGGGTGTTTCGGTTACCTCTCCCAATCCAAAGATTTGCAAGCTAGTTCGATTGTCTACGGGGAATGTAGGACTGCAGGGATATGGTAGAAGTATGGTCTGAGTGAGAAGAATGTCGTCGAATCTATGTGGACTTGATGAGATGAAAGGCCTGCTTTCACACAGCTGCAGTTTTGCATTCTATGCAAAGTTATGAATGCTTAAATAATTCTGTCAGCGTCAGTCGACAGCTCGTTCAAAAGCCGTGGATGGGCAGAAGTTCCCCTGGAAGAGACAGGTCGGTGCGTTGGAAGTGTTCAGGAAGGATAAGGAGAAGGAGGGAGCATTAGCACCTGGCCCACAACGATTCGAAGATTGGCACCATATCTTGATCTTGACAGAAAGTCTCTGATTCTCTGAAGGAAATGGAGTAAAGGCGTTTTTGAGTTCCCCCATCTTCGTTCACGTAAATATTATTCATTCATCATGCTTCGCAAGTGTGGCAAATGTTCAATTTTACAATGTCTCATATTCTCAGTCCAACCCCATGGGGGCAGAGTAGATGTTAATACATTGAGTTTTTTTAAAAAAAAAGACGATCGTGGAAATGGGACCAAAACAAACAGAGAGCTGAAGACGATGACGAAACACGGTGGAAGGAGAATTCCAGTTAAACACAAACAAAGTGAATGAAGAAGTGTGTAAATCCCAGTTAACAAAGTCTGAACAACGATGCAAAACCCTTTCAATGTGAGGAAAGTAAGCTGAGTAATGAGGAGGTAAAATGCGATCACAGTTAGCTGCTGGTAGGGATAAAGAAATACTAAAGGCTTAGTTGTCCTTGAAAGGAAATTAGTGTATCAATGAGATTGGGCTTTAGGATCACCCTCGTTCTTTTTTTTTAAAATAACCCGATGCATACACCCCAGCAAGAGTGCTAAACTAATTTATTTAATCAGAGATTTTTATTTAGGATTTTGAATGCACTGCCTGGGAGAGTGCTGGACAGGAATTCCAAAGCAGGATTGAAAAGAGAATGGATACGTATTTAAAAGTTTGCAATTTGGAGATATAAGGAGAAATGTTGAAGATAGGGACAAACTAAGTAGCTCTTTCAGAAGCAGAAATATGTGTGATAGCCCGAATGGCCTGTTTCTGAGCTGTAAAATTTTATCGTTCCATGAGTGTATGATATTCTAACTGTAAAGTGTTTAACCTCTCGATTAGCCTCTCCATAACTTTCTCCATGCTCTTTGTGTCAACCTCTATAGATGCCTTTCGATATAACATCGTGCCACTACAAGTTTGGCGTTTGTATATTCGTGTTACTCCTCCAAATCATTAGTTTTTTGAGAAATAAATGTGACTCGAGGACTAAGCACTGTGGCACAACTATATTCACAGGTTGGCATTCTGAAGCGCCCTCATCTTCTGTACTTGCATTTTTTCTTCGATCACTGAGAAAATCTTTCACCCAACATTAGGCAATAGCTCAGTGGGATTGTCACTTTTAATCCGATATGGCAGATGGCAGAGTCTGAAATATTTTTTTGAAAACAAAAGTCAAGATTTCAGAGTTTAATGATAATCATGAATTCATGTCATGTGGTTGGCTGACACTCCGTCAGTTGATTATTTCCAGGTAAAATCTTCACAGGCCCATTAGAACGAAGGAATGCTCATGCATTAGACAGAGATAAACGGCACTGGCTTAAATTCAGCAACACTATTCCTCCCAGTGGTGGGATTGAGAAGGAGAGTCGCTTATAATAAGGTCAACCAGAAGGCGAATTCATGCCTCTCGGTTCATGGTACTCTCCATCACAAACCAGGCAGCCTAGCTAAGCAACTCTCATGCACGCAGATAAATAAGAACATACATACAATACAAATACATTCACGGGGTGGATGTGTGCGTGTGGACTGCGGATTGGTGGCAGTGCTGGTACCTGAGATAGATGCTGGGTCGTCAATATGTAATGCAGTTATCACTGAGCTGACGTACTCTATTAACTGAGTGACAGTAAGCCAATAAGCTCTCCTCCTCCAGCCCACGTTGCTCCAGAAAATTACCGCTGAACCAAGGCAGTGAGGTGAGAGCATCCAGATTCATGACAACTATACGTTTAGGGCAGAGTTTATAGGATTGATAGCTTCAGCTATGCCACTGTCCAGTTAAACTGAAGACAGCAACAATACAATCAGCATCTGGTTTGCGTGGGGAGCATTTCTGATAGGTAAATTAGGAGGAAATGAAATTTACATTTTGTTTTTTGGCATCATATTTTAAACTAACACTAGAATGACAGTTTACAATTGATCTCTGTTTTTGCTTTCAGACCTGAGTCATAGTGATTCTGTCATTCAGTCACCCTCGTCAATTGTTCAGACAGAAGGAGAGGCAGTGACTCTCAACTGTACCCATGATACTACATTTGGCAGGTATGCATTACTCTGGTATCGACAACACGAAAACATACAGCCTGAGTGTATTCTGTGGACAGATACAGACGGTGATGAGGTTAAAGGAAGTTTCGCTGAAGATCGCTTCTCTGCAGAACTTGAGAACTCCAAGAAAGTCACCAGTTTGACTATCACTGAGCTCGAGCTAATTGACTCTGCCGTGTATTACTGCACTTTATCAGACACACGGTGATGAGAAACAGTTTCACTTCTGCAACAAAATATTGCCTTTGGGATGTCGTTTGGCCTCTATCTATGGCGTGTATGTGAAGTCCCGGACAACTACAAAGTGCTGCCAGAAGCACACCGAGAGGAAACCAAAGTAACCTCTAATGAAATGGTCAGCCAACTGTACACTGGCGCTGCTGAGAAAATAAAAACTGCAGACTCCGAGCACACTAACTGTTACAAAAGAGAATCACTTGTGAGCACAACCATTCTAAAACCTACTCTCAGCAATCTACTTTTGCGAGATTTGTAGAGAGAGATTTGGATTTCAGTTAAAAGAAGCAACCCAAATAATCAGTTTGAATTTAACGTGAATTATTCCACCCCGCCATTCTGAGAAAGAAGGAACCAAAGATTAGTCTGTTAGCTAGCCAGGTGTTAATAAAATATTCTCGCATTGGGATACTGCATGAAGTGAAGCAGGCATCGAGGAGAATACAAAGGTTGCGCCTGTTTTATGAATCATTCACTTGCATTGTGAAATTTGCACAATATGTTCAAGCCATCCATGACACAGAAACTCACTCTGAGCAAATAAACCCTTTGACAAGGTGATGCTTTGAATCTGGGGTACTGACACGGGTGATTGAGAAAGGGCTGTTAAAATTAAGAGGCTGTTAAGCTTTGGGAAACGAAAGTGGGATAGAGAAGAAGGCGAGACTTAATCCATTGAAGGGTGATGAATGTAACCAGCAGACGGAGAAAGATAAACAATTCAATACATTACAGGGGCAGAATTAGACAAATTTAACCATTGGAACAGCTCTGTCACAACAACACGTCGCCAGCGAATTGATTGTGTCCAGCTTGAATGACGAAGTGTGAACGACTGGAAACAAAAATTCAAAGGTTGACTCTTTCGAGTTCAAACAGATGGTTAATTGCCTATTCAAACACGTTCCCAGATTTCAATATAAGTGCAACGGTGGAAGGTAAATTACTACTCCCACGTTTGGAAACAGACTTGATGACCTTTTGCAGTGCTTTTTGCGACACATTATCATCTGCAGCTTCTTGTTCCATTGATCAGGGAGTAATTGCTTAAGCCACCTCTGGGCTTCCAATTAACAAGAGTGTTTATTGCTGGATACTGAGGAGATTCTTGCGGTTTCTAGGCCTGCTGCACACTTAAATCCAAGTAAAAAGATTTCCATCACAGTCACAAATTTTGAGCCGAATTTACCAAAACACAGCACGTGCCAGAATGCAACATTTTCCAATAATTACTGCAAATGCAACAAATCCATTATCCTGCAAAAATCTCATCCTATGATGAAACGTTTCGGAGATTTTAAAAACAACGAGTTACCGTGGATTGTAGTCAATATTATGATATCAAAAATGAGATCTTGAGCTGCACACAGAAAACGTACTCACAGACAGACATGTGTGAGCTACAAAGACAATCGAACGGAGTCATTAAGACATATGGTTTGTGCAGGTCTCAGGCGCTGTGAGGCAGCAGTGCTAACCACTGTGCCACCGTGCCGCCCACATATGCTGAAAGTAACAAGAAGGTTAAGATAGATAGACCATAAGATTGCAAATCATATGGGCAAAAGAACATACAGTCATCCACCGAGAGTGCTATGCAATTCAGCTAGAACATAGCTGATCTGATCATCTTCAAATCCAGTTTTGTTTTGCATTTACCCTATTATCATTCACTATACTTGGAAACCGAACCTCAACTGGCCTCTGTGGTAAAGAATGCCACAGATTCACCACCATTCGAGAAACAGAATTGCTGCGGACCGCTGATGTAACTACCTGAAAATGACAGTCATTCAGGAATATATACTCTGGTCTATACGCACCCACAAGGTGAAACACCTCTCTGTATCTATACGGTTAAGGGCCCAAAGAATCTTCACTTGGCGGGGCGGGTAAGTGGGTGTAGGATGCTGATGGAGGTAAGATGTTGATAGTTCACATTAAGTGAGCGAAATGTGAGAATGGCAGAACAATGGCGTGCTCCCTGCCAGACCTAAAACGACAGACAGTTCCAATAGAATAGCGGAAGGGAGGCAGGACATGACAGCAAGTTGAAAGAAAGGGATGTAATGGGAGCAGCTTCACAATTTAAACGTGTTGAACTCAGTAACAAGTCCATAAGGCTTTGAAGTGCCCAATGTGAATATAAGATGTTGTTCCTCCAATTTCAGCTGTGACTCATTGTGACAACGCAGCATGCTGAGGACAGGCATGGGCGCATGGCGACCAGGACGTTGTGCAAAAATGACCGGCCATGGGACTGACATGGTGGTGCTTGCATAAAAAACGGAGGTGTTCTGCAATGTGCGCTCAGTCTGTGTTTGCCTTCTCCAAAGTAAAGTTGGCCAGATAGGGCACAACAAAAAGAATACGCAAGACTGGAGGAGGTACAGGCGAAATGCTGCTTCACATGGAAAGACTGTCTGGGCCCTGAATGGTAAGCCGAGTGGAGGTAATTTGACAGGTGTTGCGCCTTCTGCGGTTACATGGGAAGATGCCTTGGGGGGGGGGGGGCGGTTAGTGTTTGTGTTCGTGGAATGAGTTAGGTTTTCCCAGAGGGAATGATCCCTGCAAAATGCAGATGGGGCGTCTCAAATTCGGAAATGGAATAAAATAGCTACAGGACTGTGAGAGCTAAACTCCACAAAACTCAACAAGATAACAGCAAACCTTGTTCCGACAACACAATCGGTCTTTATTAACAAGTAAACTGCATACAGAATGGCTGAACTTGGAAAGAGGTAGAGTTGATTACAGCTCAAATTCTCTCTCACAAGTTTGCACTCACAGACAGAATAGCAGAAATATTTATACTTAAAACTTAACAATAGCTATCAATAACTATCATTGGAGGTTAGTCATCTATTAGACTGGTACATTGAATTATGATCTGTGTTATTACTTGCGAGGTTTATCATATTGACTTCACAAAACCTTGTGCCACATAGGTTAACTCATCACCATCATGTATTCTCCAGTGAAAAAAGTAAGAAAAACAAGGAAATAAGCAAAAAATGAAAGTCACTAATAAGGCCATTGTGAACTCAACATCTTCATGATGCTGAATTTGAATATTTGTCATGTGCTCAAATGATGTGTTTCCTGAATGCAGCCGTGACCGTTAATGTGACATTACTTTTACTCATCGTTACATCATTTTAATTTTGACTAAATGTTGCATCATGAGATGCTTCAACTGTGGAAAGGACAAAATAGTGTCCAGTGAGACATGTCAGAGAAGCAGACACTGTCATCTAAGAAATAAGACATAACATAATTTGCAATCTCTGTTAACAGTAATCATATTTCCATCATTAGTAGTTGTACAGATCAGTTATCACATCGCCTGAAGAAACAAGTTGTCTCAACTGTTCCATAGATAAAAATACCATTCCATCATTTAGCCGCCAGAGGACGACATAGTGACGTACATCGCCCATTTTCTAACCATATTCGAGCAGCAAAACAGGGACAGCCTTGCCCATAGCTTCCATTTGAATTTCTTGCTCTGCCCCACAGTGCCCATTGTATGCAGTTCTACAATCGCTACTGTTTAGATTACAGTCCAGCGCAGCAGCAGTCCGTATCATTGCCTAAACAGATAATTTTTCGGACTGCTGTGTTACGGAATCAGGCAGGACCATGCAGACACTGCTTGCAGTGCTTCTCATCATTATACCATTGCTCAGTAAGTATCTCTTGTCGAATCTGTTCTGGAAGCGTGCTGTCAGGAACATATTTTTACCGCTGCGAAACTGACCAAGGTAATTGTGGTTAAAACTATAACGAGAAATCCGGTTTTTTTCCTAGATTGGAGCCAGCAAGCAACAGTGGAGCAACCAGACCCTGAAACGATGGTTGAAGAGCAAAGCAAAGTTACACTAACCTGCATTTTAAAAAGAAGCAGCAATCGAATGTACATCTACTGGTATAGTCATCGCCTTGGACAGGCTCCACATCTAATCGTTCGAATTATAGGAGAGAATCTAAAAAAGAATGGAAACTTTCCTGAACGTTTCTCTTCAATGTTTGATAGTGTTAACAAAATTACCAAGCTAAAGATCAGCAATGTACTTATTTCTGATTCTGCAATGTACTACTGTGCTTTGGACCCCACGGTGACACAGATATATAGAAGATCCTGTACATAAACCCATACCAGATGCCCCAGGTGGTGAACAGCCCGATGTAATCTAACAACAGTAAATCGAATTTACAGTTCATTCTCTGCCATTCCCTGCATTAATTGTCGAACCAGTCATGAAATATTTAGTCATTTGACCTTCTGCCTCATTTCCTGCAACCAACAAATCTACTCTGGAAAAGCATGACAAGCTCATATTTTCATCATCATAGTGGCTTGCCACAGCAGTCATAGCGGGCAAATGTTATTTGTCTACTTGTTGGGAAATAATACTTTTAAGGAAATCTGAGTGTGTCACTGCCTCGTGGTATTCATTTTTGCCCAAACTATCTGTAGCCTGGTAAGTCATGTTTCTGAGCTGCATTTCCGATCCTCATGGCACTGTACTGCCGATCAAACTAATGTCAATTTTTGAGCAATAGAGAAATCGGTCCACATACTCAAGTAAGGCGAGACAGATCGGAGAACAATTTTAAAAAAGGCAAACGAGAGCTGTGAAGGGAGTTGCTAAAGAATCCAGCATCAATAGAACAGGAGAAAGAAGGACATTTAAATTGTCATATGAACTATGAGCAGAGGTTTGGCCATACTGTCCTGCAAGCCTGCTCCACCATGCAACATGACCATGGATAATCATTGATCTCAATGCCAGATTCCACTTATGTCCCCATACTCGTTGACTTCTTTAAATTTTAAAACTGCATGTATCGCTTTCTTGGATATTTTCAGTCACCTACCCTTGAGAACATTCTGTGCTACAGACTTCCACAGGTTCAATACTCTGCCTGAATATTTCTTCAACTGTCTCAGTCATAAGTAGACCATCCTGTATACTGAGAGCATGTACTTTGGTTAAGGAATCCCCATTCAGAAAAAGCTCCTTTCTGCATTTAATCCGCCCAACCATGTAGAACATTTTACATTTCAGTAAGTTATCCTATCACCCTTCTAAACTGTCATAAAGAGACAAACTACTTATATAACAGTCCTGCCATCTTCTGTATTAGCCAGGTAAACTAGCATTATATGAAAATCTGTCATTTCTTGTGTACAGAAGCAAACTATCACGCACAATACTCTAGGTATCAAGGCACCAAGACAATGAATAAATGTAGAAACACAGCCATACTTTTAACTGGTATCGTCTTGCAATGAAGGTGCATAAATCGTTTGCCTTCTGAATTGCTTTCTACAGCTGCCTGTCTGTTTTCATTGAGTGATGTTCATGGACATTCAAATTATTTTCTACAGTCATGATTCCAAAAATTATTACAACTTCAAAAAGACTCTTGTTCTCTGTCTTTCACACCAATTTATATTACTTCACACGTAAACACGTTCTACACAATCTGCCATGTTTTTAACTACTTGCTCAACTTGTCTAAGGTACTGCGATGCCCCCTTGTCTCATTTGCACAATTCGCAACTGTGCACAATTACGTGTCCTCAACAAATGTGGAAACGCTGAATGTGGCTCTTTCATCTCATTTGAATGTGTCATGAATAACTGGGCTTAAGCGCCGATTATTATCGTACACCATCCATGACTGCCTGCCACCGTTACCATGTGCTTTAATTCGCCAACGTATCTCTTACGCGAATATCAAAAGTTATCATTATTTTTTGAAAATCCAAACATACCACATCTCCAGAAAAAAATACCTCTTAATAAATAGTTAAGACTTTCATAAACTTATGGCGGATTTATCCAATCATCTCACGCTATCCAAATGTTAATGCCTGCCCAGTACCTGTTTCTGAGCCGACAGAATTTCGGAAAATGATAACCAATACACATAATATTTCCAACACCACTTGCTTTAGTGCAATTATAAGGCCCTTGTGTGTGAATCGTCAATCGTTTACCCATTAATTCCCGAGCAACATTTTCTTACTGATACTGATTACCTTCGAATACACCCTGGAACTAAATACTTCGATTCCTCTCATGCATAAGATGATCATTGTAACCTGGTTTGTGATTTTTTTCTGTTATTTTTATTGTTTTCATTATTATTTCCATGACGTCTAATTGCACGGAAACTGTGTTTTTCGTCACTAAGCTTTTTTTTAAAACTTCACATATTTGTCAAAGCTTTTATGGTTAGTTAATGCATTCTCAGCAGTTTATCGCTCTTTGCTATTTTACTTGTCTTCATCATTTTGAGCTCATAGCAAATACAATCCAATCAAATTTTTGAATTCGAAAATGCTGCCGGTCCCCAAGGCTGCTCTTTATTCTGACAGCCTTCTTTATATCATGTTGGATCTAATATCCATTCTTAATTTATCGTACAAACCCATGTTTGTGTCACCTTCCTTTTTTATTGTTGACTTAGATGGGACTGAATAATTGATGCCATTCGTGTACATATCCATTAAATGTAAATCATTACCTGTCCAAAACCGTTCTAAAAAGTCTCCAATCAATCCTTCCAACTTTGCGACTCTTAGTCTCAAAGCACCTTTTTATTGCGAATCAGATGTTGAATAGTTCATCTATGCAGGTTGCGGCTGTTATTGTTCGCTTTAAATCATTTAAAGTACGAGAGTTCCAATGTTCAATTAATCCCTTTAAAGTTTCCGTCTTTGGGTATCATGCCATTCGTCTCAGCTTTAGTATTTCGCTATCAGTATCACTGCAACTGATCACATTGAACAATCGAAAAGGATCATGCGCAAACAAATGCACACACATTTATGTGTACACATTTGCATATATATCCACATGCATGCAGACACACACACACGCACACAGTATTCACACACACATTTATTTGTTGTTTTTTGCAACCAATTCTGATCCGTACTCATACTCATCAAATAGCCCAGAGGACGCTGCAGAAAAAATAAGTGACTATTCTATCTGTGCTCTATCAAATGTTCACACAGATATCTGTAAATTCATCTACATTTTGACAATTTATTCGATCTCATTTGTTCAGATACAACTTAAAGCGATAAACATTCGTCCAGTTCCCTCAAAGTGGTGACTCCTATTGTAGCAGTATAGGTCAACGGATGATGGGCGTGTGCTAAAACTTTTGACGAAACTTGAACTGGAGTGTTTGACAATGTAGTATTGCAACATTTTGACAGAAATGTTTGCAATACTAAATTTTGAAATGAAAGGCATACTAATGGAGAATGGACGGGCTTGACTGTCATATATCATTTGAGAGATTGTTGTAGCTGTGCTGGAAATCTAAGAACGTGTTTTGCTGTTGCTTAGTCACTGTAGGACTGTATGACGCGGCACAAAACGGTATCCACGTTTCCTGTGCTGTCACAAAACACTTGACTCCATTTGGCTGCTGTGGAAAACATTGTTTCAAATCGCATTCCCTTCCCCTTATTCTTTCCAAAGTTCCAATGTCCACATGTTTTCCCACCACTTCAGCACATAAACGATTTATCTGTGCACCAATGCATGATGTGAGTACTGGACATTCACAGTCTTCAGTACATTTCCAGTAAATTACCTCGCTAAACTCTTCTTGAACAGCACATCTCAGCATGGAGTCCAGGACAGCTCCACTTGTATCAGAAATCAGTTAAGGAAACTCTGCACCAACGTGCAGAAGAGAAGAAGAATTATATGTTAATTGTAGCTCATTTACGTGCATGTTAGGAGCTACTGATCGACTCATTCCGGATCATACGTCCCTGCCTTCAAAAAAAGCAATAAAAAAAGACACAGCTCAAAAGTGAAGAACACTAGTAGAATGACGATGATCAGTAGTCAAGTGATTCAAGGCTCAAAGACAGTCAGATTCCTCCTCAGTCTCCTGAATTTTGTGTTTATGGAACATATTTTACGCAAGCCATACGTTAATTGAATGTCTCTGCGCTCTTTGCCATATCTCTCTATGTGAATCATCCAAACATCAGGAGTTCACTCTCCTGTCTGTAGTACCAGTTACCGTATCGTCTCTTGCACTGGTTGTTTGAATGTAATAAAATTATTTCATAGAGAAGGGAGGGACCATGTTCAAAGCATCTCTGAAATTGGTCAGTCCATTAAAAAAATTATGAGTAACCCTTAAATTATGAGGTGAATGAAGTCAGCGGAAATCGGCACCATATGCAAGCATATGTGTTGAGGTCGTCTGATAGGAACTTTCAATAGATATTGAACGGCGGCACGCAGTCTTTGTCTCACCGTGCCTCATTCCACAATGATACACTCCTGCGTCCGATAGCACTGTGCTGACAATACTGAGAATATTATAGCTTCTTTTGGGATCGATGAAAAGATTGAATCGCCCGTCAGTAGCGTTCCCAATGATAGCAGAAAGGATGAATTTTGGGCCACAGTTCTCCAGTTGTTTGTACCAGTGGATACTGTCGCTGCCACTGGTGGCTGCATGGCACTGGATTACAACTGATTGTCCCTCATGTGAGAACATCTCCTCTGCTTGCTTGATTGCAGCCTTTCCACTCATGGCTGTTGAGGAAAAGGTGACCAGGTAAATGACAGGAAAAAAAAGCTGTGGTAATTAAAGCTGAATTACCTGCTGCAAGAAACACTTACCTAAAATAAGTAAACATACACTTATAGTTAGTCCATGCATCGTTTTTCAATTTCTTTGAGCTCGCAGCATAGGGCAATCAATTTCACATGAGTAGATTCTGGATTGAATGCTGCTGCCTTTGTGTCATGTTTCAAGTTCATATCTCTTTTATATTCACAGTGAGCATTGGAGCAAACCAATCTTGGCGTCCCAATCTCACAGACACGTCTTCCTGTCGCACAGTTCCTCACTTGACTCCAAAACGTAGTATTCACTGAGAAGAGTGATGGGTTGACTCGTCCTTTCACCATTTGGAACTGGAATCATATTCCAAAGAGGCAGAATGTCCTGAATGCTGATGGTTTGGGAACCAACGCCAGTTTTAAGGCACTCATTGACCTTTCATACGGGACACTTGTGTTTGAAATACACTTATCCGACAAAAATGGATTTTTGCGATATTATGAGCTCTCATATATGATTATATTTTACTGATTTTTATTCATGCAGAGCATATGAAAAACGATTAAAGCAGCATTTGTTTTGCTCAGGGACACTTTTAAAGGGTCGTCAAACTATAAGGATTATTACTGTAGCCGTGCTGCCATACATGCATGGTGCACACGTCTTTCGGTGCACAGTATTTTTATTGCTTGCATTTTACGCCATTCATCATCACATAATCAAATATAAGTTCACAGGAATTATATGCAAACCGAATACATGTACAGACATGATGCATCAATAGCTGACTACATTAGTAATAATCATGGTAACTCAAGATCTTCTGTGCAAAATCAAATCTGACAATCGTGTGATTTTACAAGCGAACTTTTCAATGACAATGTGCGGCCATGAGATGCATAGTTGACACTTCCCATTTTTGGAAAATGCAATAATTTACTGTATTAATTTTGACTCAGAACAATAGAGATAGAAATATTCTCAACATCAGAGCTATAACGCAGTCTGCAACATCACAATCACAGATTATATGGTCATCCTCACATTCCTGCATTATTCTGCTAGTTGCGCACAATTTCTCGTCAGTATCGGTGAGATGACAACAGTGATTATGCTGCGTCAATGAAGAACTTTGAGACAAGTAGAGACATGAATGTAAAAACTGTGAGAGAGATGGATACAGAAAAGTCGGAAGTGATGCTGGCAGAAAGCCTGATGGAGAGGTAGGGAGAAAAAAGTAATAGATCACAGGGATAATGTAAGATTAAAATGGAGAAAACTGGAGCGAGAAGAAAGAAGAGAGAGAGAGAGAGATAGGAATGCAAAGAGATTGAGGCAGTTGGTGAAATGACCAGAGGAAACACAGAGCGAAAAATAAGAGTGAGTGCAGAAAATGAAGTCAGATATTGAGCCTTTTAAGAATCGGAGATGAAAAACTTCACAGCACGATAACGTCATAGCAGAAATAGGGCAAATAAGTGATTCACTTTCATCAGGAGCTCGATATTTCCATCTGGTGGTGATCAGCGGTATATGATCATAATCTGATCATCTTTGACTCCTTAATTTACTGAAGAATTTTAATGCATGATTCTTCTCGTTCGCAATGTTTAATTTTAATATCATTAAATGCAGTTGAACCTTGATGCAGGACTTCACAGAAATTCTGTTTAAATCCTAAATCTAAATTCTGATTGGGGTGCCTCATTAAACCAAAACAAAATTCCCCTTCTCCACTCATCATTACAACCAGTGGAGAGAATCACCGTGCTTGATTCCATCAGAATTTTCTTCGTTCAGGTGCAATAGGCCAGCCATTCCCGTGAAATGAACTGACTTTAAACAATATGGTTTAAGAGTAGTGCCAAAGAGATCCTGACTATAGAATTCTGACAGGTGCAACAGGTGCAAATATGACTCTGTATGTATGTATATTATACACACTGTGACTTTAATGTAATGGTCGCCATTATAAACATGCACTTAGTTTGGTGAGCTTTCTGCAACATAACGTAAGGAGAAACTTAATTTACTACATAAATGCCATGAGGCGAACACGGTTGCAGGAGGATAAGATGGAGCAACTGAGAGACTACCAGAATTTGAGAGAAAGAATTGGCACAAAATGAAGCAACTCACGATAAATATAATATTTTGCGTTACCATAGCTATCTCACTATTTCAGAATCCTGCACCACATTTCCAACAAGCCTGATCTTTCACCCAGCCAGAACACTGACTTAGACAAATCAGTACATTTCCATTCGCTGTAATACAGGTCTCCACATGTGGCCTACTCAGTAGTTCCAACTGAGCGGTATCAAAGGGAGGATTGAAAATGTACTGAGGAACAGCAGAATATTTTTGTTGGCAATTAAAATACATGACTTTCCTGAGCAGAGTGCATTGGTTCAACTATTCAGTAGTTGCATTGCATGTGCAATCCTCGATTAAAACAAGTTTCAGCCTTTCCTTCCCTCATTTCCCAGACAGAGCTTCCCTATTTGAACGTGTATTTCTTTTGTTTGTTTTTCAGATCTGAGTCATGAAGATTCTGTGATCATCAGGTTCACTCATGCCTTTTTCGGAAGGAAAGATCAATCCTTACTTGGTCTAGCCTACATCTGACTCCTGGCCACAGCCAATGTGGTTGACTCTGAACTGCCCTCGGAAGATCAGTGATATGGATAACAAATGCTACCATAGTCAGCGGTGCCCTCGTACCGTGAATGAACGATAAAGCAAAAAGATGCCTTCTCACTGATGCTCAATATGGTTCTAACCAGGGACACTCAGCTACGAGCCGATATCTTGTGTTAAGAACAATGTCACTAGCGAAGACAACATCAGACCAACTTTTTCTGATCGTACAGAGCCACAGACCCACGTTTTTCAATTCACTGTTTTTTTTTTCCGGACCATAAATGGAATGGGCTGCAATTGGCCACAACAGACGAAAAATGCCATCTGATGGAATCAAGCACGGTGATTCTCTCCACTGGTTGTAATGATGAGTGGAGAAGGGGAATTTTGTTATGGTTTAATGAGGCACCCCAATCAGAATTTAGAGCACAGCATTGTTCAAAGAAGGCAACCCGCCCGACTAGCAGCCTATTCAGCTCTGTCATCATTAATTTCTATTATCACAGAACCAGTGGTAGCATCATTTTGTGCAGACGACCATCTTGGGGGAAAAAAACAGCAAAAGAGGAATCGAATAATGAATGGCAGCTCACCATTCAAGATCTCCTCCAAGGTACGTTCCATCCTGTCTTGGAGCTGCATTTGCTCTTGCCCTTGATTCAAATCCCAGAACCCTCTCTCTAATAGCACTCGACATGCCCTGACATCCTCAAGAATGCAATGGTTCAAGAAGACATCTTGCTATCTCCTTCCCAAGAGCAATTAAGAATCAGTAACAAATTCTGGCCTTCTCTATGACGATGAGATCTCTTCAAAGTAAATAAACCAAAATAATTCACGAGGCAGATAAACCTCAGTGGACCCAGAGTTGGCTGACAGCAAGGTAACAGAATTCCAGAGGACACAATGGCTGGGAAATGAAAGCAATCCATTGAAAAGTAAATGGCTGTGGCTTTGTACGATCATAGAAATCTTTAATCTCCATCCATCTCTGAATTTGAGGAATTGTAGTCTCAGTAAGGATATTGACCATAAATCATCTCAGGATAAGTCAATTTATTGACAATCAGAAAATCGCGTTCCTAGGTTACCTATTAACGTATTATCCGAATTTGGTGATCATTTGGAGTACTCCATACAGATCTGAGTGCCCTGCTTTGGGAAGGATTTTATTAACCTGTGAAGGGCGCAGAAATGATTTCCAAAGGTGCTGCGGACATTTCCGGTTTTGAAGCAAAATCATGCATATCTACATTTCTGCAGGTGATCGTGGAGCAATTTAAGTCGCACAGGACTTGATGACAGTAATGCAGACTGAAAGGGACTCATTGATTATTAATTCCAGCTGTTACACTAATCCAACTCGTATTAATTAGAACACATGGACGATCATAAATGCTTTCTAATCTGCATCACTAGGTGTACAACTACTTTTAAAACAAACATTATGGGGCCAAATATTTCTGCCTTTATTTATCGTGAGGGGTATTTCCCTACACGTGACCTTTGGCTGTCTAATAGCGGAATGTATTCATTTGGACTGAGAAGTACAGACACAGGACACAGAGGAAGCCTTTTTAAGTAAAGGATTACTACAATGGGAGATTTTGAATGAAGTATTGGCTCTGGACCGGGATTTATCGATTGTTAATACTAAGCAAGTAAAGCTTATACATTTGATTTGATTTGATTTCTTGCTATCACATAAACAAGATAGATTGAAAGTTAAGGTTTTGCATTCTAAGCAGCCAAGTCATATCTTGCATGAGTATCTGTGTAACACAACAGAAAGCAGAACATAGTGTTACAACTACAGATCAGCTCTAAAACACGGGAGGTCCGTTCGTAAGGGTGATAGCAGCAGGAAAGAAACTGTTCCTGAAACTTGTGGGCACGTACATTAAACTTTCTAATGTTCTAATGGATGATAGAGGGTCGAAGTTATGATAACTGGATCAGTTTTGCTGCTTTGATCAGTTTTGCTGCTCACCCGAGGCAGTGATAATTGTCATGGAAGTCAATAGAAGGAGGATTGGCTTTCATGATGCCCTGAATTGCATCACATTTATCCAATTTCTTGCGACCTTGGGCAGAGTAGTCGCCATTCCAAGCTTTGATGGAATCGGACAGGATGCTTTCAATGGTGCTTGTATGCAAAGTGATAACAGTCATTGTGGAAATGCAGAATTGCCTTAGCGTTCTGTGGAAGTCAAGGTGTTGTTGTGCTTTCTTGTCTGTATCGTCGACATAAATGGACTGGGACAGATTGTAATGACATTTGCTTCTCGGAAATTGAAGTTTGCAAACAAAGTCAACTCAGCACCATTGATATCGAAAGAGGCCTAAACTTCACTCCGTTTCCTGAACTCGATTAACCAGTTCCTTAATTTTGCCAACATTTATTTAAAAATTGTTTATGCACTATGCCACAGGGCTATGTATCTCTTTCATATAATCTGTCTCGTTGTTGTCTGAGATCCAATCCATTGTGGAACAGCTGAATTTTGCTAGATAGTGTTGAATGTATAACGAGCATAGTAAAGGGAGATGTGCACAGCCTTGTGAAATATCAGTTTTGAGGATAATTGTGGAGGAGGTATTGTTGCCTATCCTTACTGATGTGCTTTGTGGGTCACGAAGAAGCGGATCTAGTTCCAGACAGTGTAGTAGATTCCTAGGTTTCAGAGCTTGGAGATGTATTTGTTCGGAATTCTGGTGCTGAAGGCGGACCTAACTGCTAATAAATAGGAGTCAGAAGACGCTGTCCTCATTATATGGTGTATGGCTAAGTAAAGGGTGACTGTCGTGGACCTAGTGAGATTTTAGGAGAATTGTACTGTTTCAAAACAATCTGGGAGTCAGGAGCTGCTTTTTGCATTTCATCGCCTCTCAAAGAATGTCATAACAATGGATCTCAGAGTGACTGGGCAGCAGTCGTTCTGGCATGTTTACTGCAGCAGCGGAATGATAGTAGACAACTTGAAGCAGATGGCAATGTCACATCGTAGTCACGAGAGGGTAAAGTTATCTGCAAATATTCCCACCAGCTGGTCTATGCAGCATTTGAGTGCACAGTTAGTGGGAATATTCCAGATGGCGTCCTCGCTTTCTGTGGGTTCACTTTCAAGAAGAACCAATCTCTGGCGGTTTCTGTATGCACAGGTGCACTCGGTGCAGACGGGACACGTGACCTTCTTTTCAAAACGAACATAAAAGACATTAAGCTAATCTAGGAGGGGTGCATATTCAGCGATTCTACTCGAGTTTGCTTTGCAGTCCGTTCTATTGTGTAAGTCTTGCTACCGTCAAAGTGTGTTCGTTTGGTTAGTCTGGGATAAGCAGTGTTTGGAAAGCAGCAATTTATTAAAGCTGGACTCAGATTTCAATATTCGTCCACATTTCAGTGAGGAATTGTTTGCAAAAAAATGGTTGAGCTTGACCAACAAAGATGATCATTCCATATATATTAGTATCCAAGATTCTCCTATTCACTGCCCTTGGATTTTCCCACTTTTTTTCAAACGTCATCAAGGCACAACTTGTTTTGTTCCAAGAGCAAGGTCAATAAAAATATAACTGTCTGGAAATGATCAATACGAGTACAATTATAATGTTTAAAATACCTTTGCATAAATGTACGAATAGAAAAGGTTTGAAGTGATATGTGCCTGGAGCAAACACATGGGTCTAGTTTAGTTTAGGATTATTCTCAGCATGGTGTAGTTCAAGTGAAGACTTTGTTTCGGTGCTGTATGACTCTTTGACTCAATGAGTATGACTCTAAGAGAAATAAACTGAACATCTGCATAAATATTAAACAACCAGAACTTAGAACAAAGTACAAAGAACAATACGCAAAGGAACAGCCCCTTTGGCCTTCCAAGCCTGCGCCAAAGTATTTTGCATTCGTCCAGGTGTTGCTTGACTGCTGCTATTGGGTCTGCTCCAACCACGCCCTCTGGCCGGGCGTTTTAGGTTTCCTTTCTGTGAAAAAACATGCCGAACCCATCTGTTTGAAACATCCTTCCTACCCTCCCATCTCTCTTTCCCAACAGCGCACCTTGAACCTGTGTCGCCTACTAATTTGCCCCTACACCTTGGGAAAAGCCTCATACTTTCCAATAGATCCATGTCGTTCATAACCTGAAAAAATTCTATTAGGTCATCCCTAAATCTCCGGCATTCCAATGAAAACAAACCCAGTCTATCAAATGTTTCTTCAAAGATAACATACAAAATGCCAATAGATATTTTTGAAACATCTCCAAATCATAGAAATTCTTCTGATAGTGTGAAGATAAGGACTGTAATCAATATTCTAAGTATGGCCTAACTAAAGTTCAATAAGGCTGCTGCACAACCTGCCTATCTTTATACTCAATTCCCCTTCCCATCAAACCAAGCATGGCGTAGACATTTATTACTATTTTAACTACTTGCACTGAAATCGCCAATGATCTGTGGAATGCACATACAAGTTCCCTTGGATAGCCATGCGTTTATGGGTTCAACCATTCGCTGTATAATTTCTACCTTTCTTTGTCCATCCACAAAGTATCACCTTACATTTGGTGCGATTAAATCCTATCTTCTATTTTTCCGTCCATGGTCCAACTGATTTATATCCTATTGATTCCTAATCGTATGTCTATCGAAATGCAATTCAAACATTGTAACTGTGTTCGTATTGATCACTTCCATATATATTCAGACTGAACTTGGCACTTTTTTAATTGATCTTGCACTTGTAACAAAACTCCTCACTATCTGTAACTCTACCAATCTTGATATGATCCACAAACGTACTAATTCAACCAGCCACATTTTCCTCCAAATAACTTATGGTGATGACGAACAGCAGAGGTATCAGCACTGAACACTGTAGAACACCACTTGTCACAAGCCTTTATTCAGAAAATTATCCTTCCGCCGCAACCATGCTTCTCTTATGACTAGAGAAGTTCTGCATTCATCTCGCCAGCTCACACTTGATGTCATATGACTTCACCTTTTGTACAAGTCTACCATGAGGGATCTTGTCAAAGTATTTACTGAAATCCATGTAGACAACTCTAACTACTTTTCGATCATCAATCATCTTCGTCACCTCCTCAAAACTTTGATCAAGCTACTGAGGCACAAACTTCCCAGCAAAACATGAGAAAGTCATCTCGTGCAGGTAAGTGCATGAGCTTCTAAATGCATATAGATCTTAGCCCTGACAACATTTGCAATAATGCCCCTACCACTAAAGTGACGCTTATAGGCCTGTAATTTCCTGGATTATCGCTGCGGCAAGTCTGAAATATTGGAATAATATTGTCTATTCTCCAGTCCTCTGGAACCTCACCTGAGGCTGGGGGTTCTTTATTTTGTGGTAACGTTGGGTCAATCAGAGATCAGACTATCTATGTTTATTACAGTTTCTCTCTCTGAACATGAAATACGATGTTAATATATCAGTTCCGTCACAAACACTAACTTGTGGTTACAACTGCAGCACCAACAATCAGTTGAAATAAGCTCATATTATCAGGAAGTGACATCATACCAGCTTTGCTGTCAGCTTCCTTTTTTCATATTCTGCATGTTATTTAGACTCAACAAACACTTTGTGTTCTTTAGCAGCAGTCATGCAGATCCCCATTCTTGCTCTAATTTCTGTTACTCTCAACATCGGCAAGAGGGATTTTTTTAGACCAAAACATTTGAATTTCTAGCGAAACAAAAGACAGAAGATCGGGAGTATATTTTTATCTCGTGTTGGGCTCTGGATGAAGCCACACCCGTTACTGTGAGCAGTTTTAATATCTTCGGTATAAAAGAAGAGACAAAACACAATCTAAGTACGAATAATAATGATGAGACTAGAATTGAGGGATACAAACTATCGAAGGAAACAGTAAAGAGACTAAGTTTCTTTGCTGTGTCAAAGGGAGCGCTGAGGTGAAACCACATAGAAATGTTTAAACCGATGAAGCTTTTCAATGCTTTGAAATGGATAAGGTATTTCTACATTTCGATGACTTCAAAATTGTAGATCATAAAAATGAGACACGCGAACAAATGGATTACTAGTTCAGAAAAATCTTCTTTCCGCTTTAGAAAACGAAACTCAGTGCCAAAACGAAATGCTGAATCATTTATCCAGACATATGAACGCAAATTTCGATAGACAGTGAAGACAATAAGCATGAGCGGGATGTCTAGACTTAAGAACCAAATGTAGCAAAGGAGAAGTTTCATTAGATACGTAAGCGCCAACTAGAACAGAAAAATTAATTTGTTATTTTCTGCTCGAATATTCATTTATTTTTATTATGAACAAAATGCATTTTTTTTCTCATTGGTCCTGTTCTGTTAAAAATGTCGCTAATTATTTCCGTTTTCTTTAACACCACGTTCCAGAACAGAGCGATGGAAATCCAGTTACGCAGGTTGAGCCTTCACTCACACATCCCGAAGGAGACGTTGCTACCTTAAACTGAAATTACATTGGCGATGCTTATTATTTATTCTGTTACCATCAGTTTCCAGGAAGGCAGCCTGAGTTTGCCACCCTGAGGTTCACGAGCGGTAGCGATTTGTTTAAGACAAATTATGCTCGAAACCGGTTTTATGATAATTTCCAGCAGTCAGGCAATATGTACCTACTGAACGCCTCTGATCTACGGCTTTCTGACACTTCTGTTTATTACTGTGAAATGTGACTCACAGTGGTAAGAATGAACGGAAGTCTCATATAATAACATTCGCTGGTTTCTGGGTCACAGATGTTCCCGTTAAGGGCTGTTTATAACAGGGAGTCAGACAATAAAAATTCAGCACATTACTGAATGCATAAGAATTGTTACTACGCACCAAAACATTAATGAAACCTGTCACATCGAATATTGATTCTAATTATGTTATTCACTGCATGAGGACAGAATTACCTACTGCTTCTTTGGAGAACTGTGGGACTATCCCATTCATATAAGGAGTGATACGAAGCAGGTGATCGAAAGGGAGTTACAGCCATGTCCAGTTGCTGTCAAAAGAAGTGTTGTTAGAGGAAAGAGTAATTTTGCTTTCAATACGCCATTCTAAAGTGAAAAATTATTTTCATACAAACAAAAAGGAATTGAATTGTTGCATTTCATTAGATTCCCTACAGTATGAAAACAGACGAATCGACCCATCAAGTCCACACTCATCCTCTGAAGAGTAACCCACTCAGACTCATTCTCATACTGTACATTCACCACTGAATAATGCATCTAACACTATGCGCAAAGTAGCATAGCCATATCAGGTGACCTGCACATCTTTGGATTGTGGGAGGAAAGCAGAGCACCCAGAGGAAACCAAACCAGATATGGGGAGACTGTGCAACCTCAGTATAGACAGTCACGTGAGGCAGGAATCGGACCCGGTTCCCTGGCAATGTGAGGCAGCAGTGCGACCATGACTCCCTTAATAAAATCTATTAAACAATGGTTAATAGAGGAAAAACTATAAGGATCATTTGACATTTTGACGGCAGCAAAGCAGATGATCTGAAAACCACATTAATGCAAAAGACGAATTGAAGATAATACAGATTTTTGCTGCAAATACCAGAATTATTTTGTGAAATATCCACATATAGTTAAGTTCCAATATATACATGAAGGTTCACCTGCTTCCATGATTAATTTTGCGTCCATCTTAGTTTAGGGCTGGAACCAATATTTCGACTCAAAACTGATGTTGCAATACCTTGAAAATGTGAAATTGTGTGCAGTTCCTAATGAAAATTGTGAACTGTGTTTGGAATGTACTCAATGTAAACGAAACTGTAGTAGGTTCATGAATGCTGCATCTGTTGTTGTCATTTAGATTTGTCTGAAATCAGTGCTTCACACTAAAACATCTGTGTTGCTCCCCAGTCTGTCCACTATTCTATTCTCCTTGTACCACTGAAACAGTTTCTCAATCGATGAAAAATCCCCCTCCTCTCAATGTGCAGATGGATGCAGAAACTCTGCTCACCAAACCCACTGTATTTAAGGAATTAGATTGTAAAGATGGGAGCTTGAGAGCATTGAAATGTTTATGAAACAGTAACAGTCGAAAAGGTGAATATTATGGTCACCATTTTGTCACGAGATAAATGCAAAAGAAGTTATGTTCCCCAACGGGAAGCACGGGTAATAAATTTAAGATATATGTTGACATTTCAAACTGTACCACAGCAACTGGGTTCTGTGAGACTGAGTCTGCACAGTTACGATCTGCAATGAAATGGGGGGGGGGGAGCATTTTTGAAGTTATTATTGTGTGATATGAACATTTTAAGGCAAGCTGAACTAATGCTAGAAGCAAGAACATACAAGTAAAATGGAGGTTCCTTGAACAGTATTGATGGCAATAGAAAATTGTTGAAATTGTTGTGCTACGTGATAAGAGGGCTGAAAGAGCGGAACATTAGTAAATCCCCGCCATTAACGTATGCTGAACAGATAGTAGATTTGTCCAGGTCAAGGAGGAGCTGAGTTGCTTCCGATCTGAATCTGGATGGTGTTGAGTCGTCTCTAGTCCTGCTATTAGTTGATGCGTCCCTGTCAGAGTCAACAAGTGATATCCAATCAGTTTTCAGCTCCTTTGTACCTCAACCCATGCTGTTAGAGAATTAGCCATTAGAGCACAAAGAATAGGAACTCAAGGAGGGTACTTGGCACTGCGACACTGCCTGGCTATTGAATGACTTCACTTATCCTTTCAAATGAATGATCCTGCAATATTACCAAAATTGTAATTTCCTTAATATTTGGAAATTTATCAACACCAGTCTTAAATAAACACAGTGAATGAATAACGTCTGCTCACAAATGCATAACAAATGACAATCAGCGAGAAATTAACATGAATTTTGCTCCTTATCTCGGCCAATCTCTGATTTGGTCGAAATATAAACGATCATCAGTGGATGAGTAACACAGTCTGTCGATACAAATGATCTGTTCCCTGTCAGTATAAAATTATTACATCAACATAAAATAAAACATTGCGCAATTAACATTACAAAAATTAACAATTGGGAAATCGCTTTTAAAGTATGTTTTTTTATTTTACTTATGGTTCACGATTCAGCTCACGGATCAGATCAAGAAAATGGAGGTGAGTGTGGGTGCCTCGTTTTTGTATGTGCTCAATGTGCCTCCGTATCACTGTGGAGCTCAGCACACAGAAATAGGTGGCAGAGTCAGAGAGGCGTATCCCTGTGATATTTAATGGAACTACTTTGTTCTCTTTATCCAAGTTTGCAGTAAAACGGTCGGAAAAGTCTGAAGACTTCATCCCTTGTTCCTTTCCGTATCTCTTCAGCATATATTTTGGAGATTTTCCAGGATACTGGATGTACCAGAAAATAGTTTCTCCAGCATACTTTGTTGTATAACTACAGTTCAATGTTGCGGTTTGATCTTCCTGAATTTTCAATTTAACCGGATGTTGGGAAACAGAATTTTGGCCGCTTGTTTCTGCAAAACATAAGAACAATAAAATGTGTCAAACTTTGTCCAAGTGTCGTTCAGGAAACACACAATGACGATTTTAGTTCAGACTTACCAGACAGCAAGATTACTATTATGAGGAGACAGCACAATAAATTCATGGTATCTGATTTGATCGCAAACAGTGCGTTTTTTTATATTATATTGTTTCTTGTCATCTGATACCAGCGACTCAACTTAACTCAAGGGCTGACGTTACATAGTCAGTAACTGTGCAGACTTATCTGATCTTCAATTTGTTCCTTTCTCAAATTCGACATTATCCCTGGACCAATCATATTTAACTGAGGGCAACTCTTCCTGTCCAATCGCATCCCTTGTTGATTTTGTGTCTTTTATATCCCCTTGATCTTACTCACATTTTCAGACTTTCTGTATCTTTTCTCGAATCAATAATATTTGACTGGGTTTTTCTTTTGAAATTCAATGCCTCTAGCTTTAGACAAGTGAATATCCCTCCAAATGTAAGGTAAAATAAAGAAATCATTTAAGCTGAATGTCATACTTAGACAATGATAAATGTGTGTATTACTCAAGTAATGTTTAATGTTTACTGTAAAACTAGGAAATGATAAGTAATGATCCGATAGTGAACAGAATTACAGATGAAAGCAGCCAACTTTTGCAGGAAGAATGCTGACTTTACTTAGAAAACTTTTGTGAAAAATTTCGGACTCTGTCAGACTTCAGATCTGCTTTGACATGTGACCACATTGTAAAGACATATTTCGATAGGCAACAGGTCCATAAATCATTCAGGAAATTATCAATTACGCTTTCAAAGACACATCTTCGAAAAATTGTCAAAAATTACGGCAGGCATTTGACATTCAGCCCTTCTAACACACTTCTCCATTTACATAGAGAGAGTCTGATCTAAATGAGGCGTCAACTTTGCTTTCCTGCCTCTCTCCATCAGCATATTCTCAGTTGCCGCCTAAAATTATAGTGAATTCCGTCTTGAATGTATTCAACAAAAAGTAATACCCATTGATATCTTTGAAGGGATGCCTGAAGACTAATGACTATTAAGAATTTATTTTTCCTCCAAGATCAAATTCATTCAGTTTCCAGTGAAATTGAACACTGTTGTATCAAAAGAGAAATTTATGCTGCCTCAAACATGGCTCTCATGCATCATGGCGATCACCAGTGTCAATAACAGGAAGGCGCTTACGGAGTGTGACCTCAGAGGAGTGATTCACTGTGTTCCTTTTTCCCACTAAATCAGTGGCAATCTTCAAATATCCGACTACCCTTTTAAAGAGAGGACAGCGACAATGTGGACATTAGTCATCTCGATTCTTTGAAGGGGGAGGGGTGGCGGATGCTTCCAACATGTATATGTGGAAGAAACATGCTTACTTTTCCTTTCAAATCCTATTTTATACGAACGTCAGAATATCATATTCCAATCCAGATGTGATCTCCATTCCAGGCATGAATCGTTGAGATTCTGTGACTAAGTCACTCTTCTCAGACACCCGGACAGAAGAAGAGGCTGTTACAAATAGTAATTATGCATTATACTGAATTCCATTTTATTTAATTTTAGTCTCTCTTCACAATTGGGTTGCAATTGTACCAGCCTCCACCACTTCCTCTGGCAGCTCATTCCATATACGCACTATGCTTTCTGTGAAAATGTTGCCTCTCAGGTCCCTTTCAAATCTTTCCCATCTCACCTTGAACCTGTGCCCTATAGGTTTGGACTCCCCCACACCTGGGAAAATACCATGCCAATTTGTCCTGTCCATGGCCCTTCTGATTTTATAAACCTCTATATGGTCACCCTCAGTCCCCGATGCTCCAGGAAAGAGCGTCCCTATACAGCTATACAGCTCCTCCCTTTCATTATCAGTGTCATTGAAATCAAACTCATGCTAATTGAGATTGGAATTGACAATAGAACAAAAAAAATCTGGAGTTGTCGCATTCAATCTTAATTTCTGGACGCATCTGCTCATCTGCATTTTCATTGTGATTTTTTGCTGATTCCTCTAATTTTCTCTATGCTGAAATAATGTGGTGTGAAAGATACACCAGGTTTTGCTTTTTGGTTCGTGTGTGGGTGAAAGTTTAACAAGTGCATATTGAGCTGCAGCCTGTTATGCACTGAAAAGAGGAGAGTTCCTGTTTATTTCCATGGTGTACTCGTGTCAATAAGACATGAATATAGACGTGTCAATATCTTCAGGCTGAATGAAAACATCCCAAGTGAGTTGCACTTCAGACTCTCACCCTGAACATGAATGCAATGCTTCACATTTACAAGTTGAGACAAACCAGTTATGATCTTTTTAAAAGATATGCTTTATTATTTTGAGTGGTGGGAGATTGGAAAATGTTAACAGCATCTTGAAAATCAACGACCATTAAGTTCAAGAAGGAAAAAGGCAGTAAGTACATAAGAACACGGCACCTGCAGCTTCCATTCCGAGCCATTCACCATCCTGACTTCAAAATGAATCGCTGTATAATCATTTTCGTTGGATCAAAATCCTGGAATTTCTCTGCAAAACACATTATGAGTCAACCTGCAGGCCAAGGGATTTTCCAATTTGCAAAAGCAGCTCACGACTACCAATTTCTCTATTGATTTAGAATTCGGTTGCAACTGTTCACCCACCGAGTTACGCCCAAAAGCACAAAGAGAGTAAATCACCCAATCGCAATTGAGATCATTGAATCATGTATGGAATATATTTTCACTCAGTGTAAAGAGAGAAACTGAGTCTCTGACACATCATGGGATGGAGTTAAATGCAGTAAATCTAAATGATGTAAATGTCTTTTCAGCATAGATTTACAAGATCAGGGGAGAAAAATGAAAATCCAGTCAATCGTACAGTTTGAGAAAAAGAAAGCATTCGACAATTGACCAGTATGAACTCGTTGGGATGAACGATCTATTTCCCCGTTGGGAAATAAGAAGTCTTTCCAGGTAGCTGGATATTTAGGCTGTCAGTCCCCTCTCACTCTTTCTCCCCGGTTTCTCATTTCATGTTAATGAGCTCATGACCAAAGAGTAGATCAGATGGCACTGTCGCCTAAGAAAGTTATGGCTGTAGAAGAGACCACAGCGTGCACATATTGCTCAGTTTCGTGAACTAGTACCAGCACCATGGTGGACGGGAGACACAAATTCTTTCTATCGGCTTGGACGGCACTACCAGAGGGAAGATTTGGTCTGCCTCAGTACACGTGACAATAAATTCAATTCAATTCAAAAACACAGCGCTTCGGCAATCAGAGACATCGGATTTACAAGTATTGCCATCTACCACTGTGCAATGATCATCGACAGATTATAACCAATGGTTAGCCAGAAGACAAACCCCTTTCAGAGAGGAGATACCGACAGCCTTACCATCTTAACCTCAACAAACTTACGGAGGAGCACGATCCTCATTAAACACAACACACACCACAGTTATTACCTTTGTGCCAAATTAAAAAGACCTCGCAGCATTGAACAACTACACACATTCAAATACACCTTTCAATTGTTCATTCATATTAAATTCAGAAATATCGTTCTGTATTTTCTTAGTTAAAAACCAGATACGACTAAATTATAGTCCAACAGGTTTATTTGGAAGTACAAGCCTTCAGAACGCAGCTCCTTCGTCAGGTTGCAAGTGGGGCAGGATCATGGGATAAAGAATTTATCATAAAATATCAAAATGCCGTAAAACTTATGAGATGTATTCACAAGCCTAGATTGCTGTTAAGTATTTAATCACCTGGAATGGAGATGCAGGCTTTGATTCATCAATATGCAACTCACAGGACTTCATTCAAGTCACGTTCCCGGGAAAACATCTTAGCTCAGACAATGCATTAAAGATGTGAGATTAGAGTTTGGCTGTATCCCAACATTGAGTCAGACTGGCTCTATTTTCAAAGTCGGAATTTATAAAATTCCACATGGACTCACTGCTGACAGATTGTATGCTTTTTGAAGAGATGTTAAACAAATCGGCCCTCCATCTTCTAAATTTTACAAGAGTCAAAGGCGTCGCAAACGATATATTAAAATATCCTGAGGGGATTTGCCAACATGGATGTGGAGCAGATATTTCTTCTTATAGGAGAACCTAGAAACAACGGTTATAGTTTTCAAAACAGGATCAGAGCTCAGTTAAGAGAGAAGTTAGATTTTTTTGTTCTCTCAGAGTGTTGCGATACTCTGGAATTCCCTTCATCAAAAGGCAGCAGATACAGAATGGAGAAGCTTCAAGGATTTTTAAAGCAGAAATAGTTGCATTCTTCATGACCTAACAATAAACTATCGGGAATAATAAGGGATGTGGCAAAGAGTTTAAAAGTAGATAAGCCATGATGAAGCAGACTCCGAAGGCTTTTGGCCTACTCCAATACTGGCTGTACATATGGTCGTTAACATGTTCTGGAAGCACAAAATTCTAAACTATATGAAATAGTTGATATTCAGATAATTAGACAATGTCTTCTCTTTGAATTATCTCCCGAAATGAAGAGCGCCTGTTTAGGTTCTACAAACGTCTGCTAATTAACCCAATTTTCCAAGAAAATGCCTTGTCATTTTTATCCTCAGGGGAGCCTGTCTGAATCGATAACTCACAAATGGGAAACTACAAAGTAACATGATTGATTGAGGGGGGAGATTGGTAAGAAGAAAGAAAGATAGATAGATAGATAG
>NC_057753.1:14243928-14290111 GCF_004010195.1 Chiloscyllium plagiosum
TTCAAGCGTTTTGGATGAAATTGTAGATGGTTTGATAGGTATGTTTTCAGAGGACACCCAAATTGGTAAAGATATAAATCGTGATGAAGGGTGGTAAAAGATATAGCAGCCTGCAGGGCGGTTGGAAAGTTGGACACAGAAATAGCATCTGAAGTTTAATCCAGATAAGTATTTTGTGATATACTTTGATAGGTCAAATGCCAGAGGAAAGAATGTAATAAATAGCAGGAGCCTTCACAACATCGATATATACAAGACATCTTGGAGTGGATGTCCTTAGCTCACTAAACGTGGTAATACAAGTGTATAAGGCGGTCAGGAAAACATCTGGCGTGGTTTCCATCAATGCTTTCGATATTGATTAAAATGGTGAAAAGTCAAACTGTAGCTGTATAAAACTTCAGGAAGATCATATTTGGAGCTTTGTGTGTGTCGAAGTGTTCGCCAAATTACAGGAAGGATATACAGGCTTTGCAATCAGTGCAAAAAGCGTTAACAAGGATGTTGCCTGAATTGGTATGGAGATGTTTGACAACTTGGATGATTTTCACTCTCGTGTCCAAAGCTGCTTAGGCGACCAGACGGAAGTACACATAATTAACATATGCAGAAATACATGAATAAACAGAAGCAGAAGAACGCAGCAGGCAGAATCTTTCTCATTCAGTCAAAGACAAAATATCTACTGTTGCACATAAAAGTGCATGCATACACTTACAAACAACACACGAACATAGCACACACATGTGTACACACACTGATGTCCTCACATGCTGATGTAGACAGACACATGCACACAGATGCGCAAATATTCACATACCCAGGGAGGGATAAAGAAAGGAATACACTTGCACACGGTCACACATACTCATATGTGCACAATATTCTCGAATTAATATCTGTTGTAAAATTGGTATAACTGTTGCAGTATTTGCAAAGCCTGTGCATTTGTTGTAATTTCTGGAGGTGCTAATGTAATGCCTCACATAAAATAGAATGGAAATACAACTCCTGCTCAGTTGCTTCCAAAACATGGGTGAATTCAACTAAGAGAATAAGATAACTCGGGATGAGACTAGTTGGGTCTACATTTACGTTGCCTGTTCTCAAACTCATCGCCAAGCCTACCACCCTCTCATTCCTCCCACAGTGTAGGGATTTTGAAAGAATCCAGCGTCCTATCAGGTAGTTCATTTTGTTTCACAATAACTTGCTACAAAAGTAGCTGTCCAACTGCCCTCCATGATTTCGTTGCCTCCTGTATGTACCTGTGCATGCAGTGGGATAGCAAGGCATTTCAGATTTATTAATTGTTTTGGTAGAAAACCGGCAAGGGTTTATGAAAAGCAAATCAAATCAACAAATATACTTAAGTATTCTTATTTGACAATGGAACTAGAAGAATGGTTGAATGAGAACCGCGAGTTGGATCTATTTCAAAGTTCAGAATTTATTTTGATAATCTCCTGTGGAAGATATTAGTGAAATATATAACATTTGGAAAAATGTATTTACAGAGATCAAGTATGAGTTGCCAGACAAGGAACAATGATAACAAATTGGCTTCTTGCTGAACGACAGGCAGTAACACGCATTTCAGGCAATTCCACTGTGTTCTCAATGAGGCAATGCTGCGAAACGGACAAGGTTGATGTCAGAAACTCGCCTATATACGTCAGATGTCGACTGCATGCAACCAATAAAATGTGTCCTCAAACCCGCCTCTTCTTCTGCTATTTCATGAAACCCTGCGATTAAGGAACAGAAAACAACAATCCATCAAATTGCTTTTCAGTGCGTGACAAGAAGGCAGACTCTCTCACGTACCAGAGCCTCTGGAAGTATGGTGTCAGCGATCTCTCTTGTTCTCGTTCTTATTTCAATGTCCAGTGCGTATCTTAAATTAAATTTTTACGCAATTTTAATAACTTCAGATTTACTTTTCGTCCACTCCCTGGGGAGACTTACATGTCTTGGAGTAACGCCAGTTTTGTTCATGCTACATAACTTATTAGGTGTCAAGTCGAAGGCGCTGTTAACTCAGTCAAAGGCAAATACAGGGATTGCTGGACAAACTCTGAGACAGGTCTGCAAAACCAGCGGATTCGATTTGCGCAGGTCCAGAGTGTACTGGTATCGACAAAGTTCCAGGAAGAGTCCAGAATGGCTTGTTGAGTACTACAGTGAAAGCGTCAATGAATATCAGCCAGACGTCAGAGAACGAGTTATTGCATCTAAAGACCTTTCAAGCAATATCTTTATTTTAAAAATCAGAACTTTGAAAATGTCCGAAAGTGCAATGTACTATTGTGCGCAGCGAGCACAGTGAGACAGATCAGTTGTACATTTGTACAAAAACCCACAAGACTACAAACATCCAATGCATCTCAAACACCCAATGCACACAATTGACATCATTTCACAAGTTAAGATTGTAACAGAGAGTGAGAGGAAACTATTCGGCCTTTCATATTCACTGTCTGCTGTTTCAAATTATTGCTCAATTATTCTGTCTCTATGACTTACACACAGTCGATATTATTAACCTCATACACGTCCCTACATTTGTCTGGTAACCTAGTGAAAGTGCTGCTTCTGTTTGTTCTCTTGTTGCCTGAAAGTAGCAGTCAAATCTTTTTAATATAAATGTTTTCCCTTGCATGACAGATAAAAGATAAGAAGTCGACCCCGATTTTGTTTAAATTACCTCATTGATGTTTAACTCAGTAGTACCATTAGGACCTAAAACATGTATTATTTGTAAAATTTACTTCTAAATTCATTTACATTAGCTTCAACCTTAACTCACTTTATTTAATGTCACTTTCCTTTAATTTGATTCAGAGTTAATCCTACCTCTAACTGTAGCACGATACGTTTTCTTGAAATAGATTGGGACGACGCTGTTCCTGTAATAAGGTTATGGTGTCATTTTTTTTCAGAGACGTCGTAAAAGACACAGACTCCGAAAGGTCTTGGGTTGAAGGGTTTTATAGCTAATCAAACCTGCCTGACGCAGAACGCTTTTGAGTTTTATAAAGAAAACTTGTACAATGAAAGGCGAGTGGCCAGTTCCCCCAGCTCACTTTCTCTGGTTTGGTTTGGGTTTTTAGAGGTCGTGAAGAAAAAGCTGCTGGACCCAAAAAAGCATGTCCAGTCTGATACTCTCTCTCCTGTATGAACCTGTGTTTGATTTTAACATTTTTGCCAAATGGTATTTAGGGGGACTGATGTAAGTGTTGTGAATAGCATCATTCAGATGGTATAATCTGTTGGGTTTTCGGTGAGGGTAATATATTCAGTATTCGATTCCTTTTGTTTGTATTTCGTTCGTTAATCTTGCAAATAAATTCCGTTCTGTTTAAAACTAAGTGGTTTGGCCAGCCGCATCTCTCCTCAAATATCCACTACACACCTGCTTAAAACAACAAGCTAAATTAAGGTCTGGGCTACCGTCCTGGAATGGTTGAGGGGTCTGGCCTGGTCCATAACAAGGTGCTAGGGATTGGAGTGAAGTGCTCGTGCTGTAGCTCTGTCTCATTGTTGTCTATCTTTGCTAAAGATAACTTTGTGACACGTGCTTCACAAATGCGGTCTGCAAGCCTCCCCCCCGGCAAAATGCTTCATTCTATTAACTTTTATCACAAAATGTGATCACTTTCAGAAACGTCTATAGCACCCATTCAAGGAAATTACCAATATCTAATCACAATGTTCGATCCCAGCCATTTTAGATTACTGGCAATGAATCCCCAAGTGTTTGCACCAAATCGTAAACAGTGAGATACTATCGTTGTCATTAGGCAAGTACAGCAGAGCTGTGTGATATCTCACTTATTTGGTGAACACAGCAAACTTCGGTTCAAGGTTTGCAGAACACATCACAGCATCTCCAGGCTACAGTTTAAGCTAGGTTAGAGGCTAAACTAGCTTGACCAGAATTCCCAAAATGCTTGAATGTAGCTTGTAATCAGTCCCATAGCTTTTTCTGCTGATGATCTCGTGATGACATTCTCAACATCTCACCTGCTTTTCTTCAATATCCTTGACTACCTTAATGTTAAAAATATGTATTTCTCTGTACCACTACCTCTGGGACAATAGGTTCCTTCTTAGCTTTCTCTAAAGTGTGAAATTCCGTCTTTTGTCATTCACTGGTCAGCATGGACGGGTTGGACTGAAGGGTCTGTTTCCGTGCTGTACATCTCTATGAGTCTATGACTCTATCATCTGGTCCTAGATTTTCCAAAAGAAGAAGCAACCATTCAGCATATACGCTGCCAAGATTTCACTTGTCAGCTCTGGAGTTGTTGGGACTTGGCAGCAGGTCTCCTGGCTCTGATTTATTCATACTACCATGATATCACAACAGCTCTATTATGCAGTCAATTGTTTTGATTGTAATGGACGCGAACCAAATTATGATCAGTCCCATCTTTCAGCAGACCGCGAGCTCGGGAATAATGCATTCTACTCTCGTGTTGCATTGGCGGTGTTGAATTTGGAATGGGTCCTTGCTTAAGCGTCCAAGGGTGGTGATGAGTGGCCCTCCATTTTCTGTCACAAGCAAAGAACATTTGTGGAAGCTCTTTTCTCTTGAGGAGACAGACGGAAGTTCAACCGACATAAATAACAACCAAAGTTCAGTTCACTTTAGGATCAGCGTAATTCCGTTGGAATATCTGTTCAGGATGTACAAACTTTTTCACATCGAGAAACTCATGGTGAACTCATCCACACCTTTTGAGGAAACTGTGGACTGCGACTCAAGTAAACTGACATAAGTTAGAGATCTATAAAAATATACTGATCCAAAAAAACACCTGTTAAGATTACATCAATTTAACTTTCGAAACTAGTCGTTGGCATCTGTCTTCTTTCAGCAACAGAATGCCCTGGGTCATCTTCAGTCTTTTGTTGAAAACACGTTTCATTTGTAAAAGGTACCTTTGATAGAATGCTTTGAATGATAGTTTCTCTGTAAATGGCAGGATGCTCTCTTCCTCTGTTTAACTTTCAAAATGCCGGCTTATTTATACCCCCAAGCACCGGAATGTCTCATTGGTTCGATGTTGTCAAAACAGTAAAATTCAAATTTTATTGTTTTAGTATCTTGGGGCATAATTTAATCTGATTGGTTAAATTTGAAACATTGTGAACTGAGCAACCAAGTGTTGAATATTTTCAATTTTCCATTAGACACTGAGACTGCTAGTCAGTCACATGAAAGGTGTCTGCAAACACTCACTGCCAAGACAATATTCACTCTCTCTTAAAGGTACCATACACAACTTCAACTACATAACAGTCATGAGAGGAACAAGAAGAGGGAGAATGATTATGTTGCACCTGAGTGCATATAAATCGAAATGAAGGGGCATTATGAAGATGGAACTTACAATAATGACATTATAGCTATTAACAGATCAGTAAAAGATTCAGTTCAGTGATGCAAAAGGTTATATTGAGGCTCTGCCTGTTGAGAACGGGCAGATTTTAAGGCTACAATATTTTCAGTCAATAGACTTTTCGGGGTAGGTGTGCATGAGCATAATGGATGCATGCATTAACTGGTTAATGAAAAAGTGGAGTAAATCGGTATTGTGAGGCAGAGAAAAATATCAGTTGTGACAGCATTGCTCCCAGGAATCTGAGTATTTGTTTATTATGGATGGAAGTCTATTCTACGGAAATCCAATGGCTCTCTTTTCATGAAACCAATCATCCCCGACTCAGAGAAGATTAATTTACTGAGAATCAGCTCTCCCTCTCCACTCATCATCATGGTATCCCTGCCAAGACCAGGCAGTAAGGTGGAAGCATCCAGATATATGGCAGCAAGTGTTGAAGGTGTACTTTTAGAATATTTCTCTTCAAATATTCGACAGCATTCTTCCACACAGGAACGAGACAATGCATGTACTCGGCTTTAGACTGTGAGGGAAACTGTTCTTTCTGATAAATGTGGAGGAAATACATTTTGCATTCCTTTATCTAATCGTATTTTAACTCAGGTCGACTTTACTTTTTGCAATGTATACCTGTTTTCCATTTCAGACATGAGTCATGAGGATTTTGTCAATCCCTCGAAGACGTTTGGACATGAACACTGTCTACGAGCCGACAGTGCGCTACTATAGATTAAACTGTTACCAACATAACCCATATACGCATCCTGACTTTATACTGTGGTCATACTCCAATGATGCTGAAGGTAAATCAGGATTTGCTGAAATTTATTTTTGTGGCCGAACTGTAGTCTTCAAATTCGCTGGTGTAACTCTCAGTGCGTCAGCTCAGGGTGACAGCTCGCTGATTCCGTCATATGCGAGTACAGTTTTGGACTCATAGGTATGGACTGCATTCTCAATGTCACACAAGAACAGGAGGCAGGTGCTCCTCTGCCCTGGGCTTTGTACAGAATCGTGGGCAGATACAAGCGCAAAGAACAACCTGATGTCAGGCACTCAAAAACAAACAGCAAAGAAACCAAATAAAAGCCGACTCAATCTGTCACCTATTTGGTTTCCCCAGGAGCAATTCAGAAAATAAAGCACAGTTTTTTACTCAGTTTCAGATCGCAAAATACATTCCTTTTGCCATCCTTTTGCCATCCCTGTTACTTGTTGATCTTGGATGCTATCTCATTGTGATCCAAGCACTCAGACCAACCATTTCCTTGTGTGCCATTGTTTGTTGCCATTTTTCCAAATCTAAAAATATCCAACTCCTCTATTCTTCTGGCAAAAATGCACAATCTCACATTTCCCTGCATAATTTCCATTCCTCTAACTTTTAGCCAACTCGAATATGCTTTCCACATCCTTGTGTAGATCGTCATCCACAATCTGGTGAAAGTGCATTCACTTCCCTGATGCAAATTACAAATATATATTGTAAGTAATTATCACTTGTGGCATTTTGCCATGCAGAATATGCGCCCACTCTCTCTCTTGGCCTTAAAATAACTTTACATGATGTTTCCATGTGCAGGGTCAGATAAGAAAATGATTTCATCAAACCAAATTATTAAGGGTTGTTGCTGAAAATTTACTTGGACATGACAATCGGCAACAAGAGATAGGTGGAACATTACTGGCTAAAGCAAATAACAGGTCGTGTTGGCTGTTGGATAACTGCACTGTCTTGAAACGCATTTTTATGTGTTTTGCAAACCGGATGGTTTTGCTTTCAACTTATTCTCTGCAAAACGAAATATTGAGAAAAGTAATGGATCTATTGCAAAATAGTGATAAAGTCTGTAACTAGAATAGTATGAATATCGCGGACTCCGTCTTTGGAGAGTGTAAGGATTGTAGACGCTAGACCTCAGAGTGAATAGACATGAAGCTGGAAAAGCTTAGCATGTCAGATCGCATCCAATGAGCAGGAAAGTCAATGTTTCGAGCTGAAACCCATCGTTACAACTAAAAGCTCATCGGATGCTGTGCTTTTCCACGTCAGATCTAGGGACTCTATGGTAATCGTTGGATACCATCTTGGACTTGGACCTTAAATATTACGAGGAACCCAGCGTTCGCCATACCAGACATCGGAATGCACAGTTACCGCCATGAATTAGGCTGTGGATACTCATTGTTAATCTAAATAAATGTGTGCTTTGATGTTAAGTTCGTATCTTCAGCTCGGATCAAATTCACGAACGTTCCCAGGGCCTTCAAGTTCTCCAGATCAGTCAACATGTGGACTCACCGATGGACAGAAGGCAGTGAGAGTCGTTTTAAATCATGTCTAAGCTCCTGGATTCACTCATTCATTTACACATATCTCTAATGAACTGCCGGAGTAAGTGATGGAGGATAGTAGATTAAGCAAAAATATTTACTTTAGATCAAAGGCAATGTGCATTCTTCCAATCATTTTTTTCAGACGTTAAAGAACCGTTAAGTGCTTTCAGTCAAACAATACACCATGCAAAAGCACGAATGCAGTACCCAACACATTGACTCTTATGTTATGAAGTAGCTCAATCTATAATGAGTTAATTCTTGGAAATCTAAATATATTGCATCTTCGTTCATTTTATCAACTATGCTTGAACTCTCCTCACAGAATTCTATTAAAATCGTCAGGTAGCATTTTCCCTTCGTGAAGCTATGTTGCATCTCACGGACTATTTTGTGCAGGTTATTGGAGGAAATCCTAAGGGCCAGGAATGACATGCATTTGGAAAAACAAGGACTGATTAAGGATAGTTAACATGGCTTTGTGTGCACGAAATCATTTCTCACGAACTTGATTGAATTGTTTGAAAAAAATAATGAAGATGATTGCTGAGGACAGAGCAGTGCACATGATCTATATGTACTTCAGTAAGGCATTCGACAAATTTTCTCATGGTACACTGGTTTGCAAGGTGGCATCCCATGAAATGCAGGGAGCACGAGCCATTTGAATACAGAAATGGCTTGAATGAAGAAGACAAAGTGTGGTGATGGAGAGTTGCTTTTCAGACTAGAGGTCTGTGACTAGTGCTATCCCACAAGGATCATTTCGCAGTTCGCTGATTTTCGTCATTTATACAAATCATTTGGATGTGAACATACGAGCAATAGTTAATAAGTTTGCAGAGGACACCAACACTGGAAGTATTGCGGACCTAAAAATACAACGGGATCTTGATCGGATGGGCAAATAGGCTGGGGAGTGTCAGATGAAATTTAATTTAAATAAATGTGAGTGACTGCATTTAAAAGGCATCTGAAGGTTTTAGAGGGACACGGGCCAAGTGTTGGCAAATGGGGCGAGATTATGTTACGATATCTGATTGGCAAGGACAAGTTAGACTGAAGTGTACTTTCCGTGCTGTTCATCTCTATGACTGTATGAATATACATGTACAATTTTCATTTACCCAGAGGTCTGATTTCTCATCAGAGAAGTGGACGATTTTTAATGTTTTAAAGTAAGGGTTAGCGAAGGATTAGTGACACACCTTTCACACCACCAAGAGGCTCCAGAGTTTTGTGATAACAATTCTGAGCATGTTGATTAACAATGGTTTAAACTGACAGTTACCACGCTGTCGGCAGTGGGCGACGTTCAGAAGGCGGGATACACATTGCAATGGAGAAAGTGAGGACTGCAGATGCTGGGAATCATAGTCAAAAGGCGTGACTCTGGAAAATCACAACAAGTCAGGAATCACGCGAGAAGCAGGAGAGTCGACGTTTCCGGCATAAATATTTCATCAGAAATGTTAATTTTAATATCAGACACTATTGGGAATGTACCCACATTATTGCCGTCACTCATAGGAACCGTACCCACATTGTTGTAGAACTTTCTTCCAAACAACGTATCTCACCAACCCGATTTCATGATCGCATTTATAATTTCATTGTTATTGTATCGTTTTCAAAACACCAGTGCTTTCCAATTACGCTTTTTTGTTGGCTACTTTCCTTTTTTATTTGGAAGAACAGTGACTTAACATGGAGTGCAGACAGAAAGTAAGAGAAGACAACAAATATGGTGGACACTGCTAAAAGTGATACCCAAAGTAGGGCCACAAGATATACATAAGCGGGGAATGAATACATTAATATAGAGAACGTGTAATGACAGACAAAAGAAAACATTTTCAATGATGTGCAGACGAATGAAATTGCAATGTCCATACCATGATGGTACTATGTCGTCAAGAAATATGTGTTTGAGTTTTTTTTTTCTTGCAAAGAGGTGTTACCACCTTTGTGGCAGTATGCTCCCTTCAGCCAGGTTTTTAGTAACCAATTTTTGAAATTACCCTGGGGACTTACTGTTACATGAGGCAAAATAATAACGAATGAGCAGGATCAGGTCTCACATAGACCCTGGAAGGGTTTTAGTTTTAGTTTCGTTTCATGAGAAGGTCCGCCTGTCGGTGGAGCTAAAAGGCTTGAGTTCTTTGCTGGTGTAAACTATTGGATAATGAGTCTACCTCTTCAATATCAAAAGGTGCTAACTGCCTCTTTATTCTGAGTCTGTGCACGGGCAAACAATTGGAAGTCAACGATAAATGGGAAACGGGCAAACATGTTATCAGAGAAGCAGGGAGATAAAGTTGACACTGGCTTCATTGTTGCTGGAATTGCGATTCAATGTTCAATAATTTGAGCGGAGGCTGCTTTTGGGACCACATGGATTTCAGGTGCAGTGAAAATCTCGGTGGTGCGTGCATTGGTAATTTGGTGGCCACTATTAACTTGGTAACTACACAAATTGCAACAAATTAGTAGAGGGACATAACAACAAACTAAGAGTGGATGGAAGGCGACACATCAGAATGTCCTAGTTATCTTTTAAGGATAGTGAGTTTGGCTCACATCATTCAGTGTCCACTCATTGACCATCTACTCTCGTTCTTCTCATGCCCTCAGTGTATCATCGCCTACATAAAGCAGTAAGTTGGGAAAACCTAGAAACACGACAGCATTTTCACTGATTTTGGGATTTGATAATAGGTGCCTTGAAATATGCGACCGCCCTGTAACACAGAGGACAGCCCTAATGAGGATTCTCAGCACTTGGGTTGTTTGGGAAGGACTTCTGAAAGGTGAGTACAGAGGAAATACATTTAACTTCTTTTGTAAGACATATTTTAAACCGATGCATGCTTTACATTTTAAAATAGCCCGTTTTTTTTTTCCAATTCTGTCCCAAATCATTCTCCTCGGATATTCAGACAGATGTAGTCATGATGACTTCTCGATGTATCTGTGATCGTGCATGCGGCAGCTATGCATTATTCTGGTGCTCACAGCTGCCAAGTATACGAGTAGATCATGATCAAAGATACTAACTGCAATGTTGTTAAAGAACATATTACTAATAATTACTTCTCTGTAGAAGTTCAAACCTCGAAATCTCTACGGTGCATACCCTCAAATATTCAGATATCTAGGATATAATCAACGAAGTAAAAGCAATGACTGCAGATGCTGGAAACCAGATTCTGGATTAGTGGTGCTGGAAGAGCACAGCAGTTCAGGCAGCATCCAAGGAGCTTCGAAATCGACGTTTCGGGCAAAAGCCCTTCCAGATATCTAGGATATACCTAACCTCCCCCTTGGAAAGATAACATTGCAGTGCCACCACAATTCTATGTGGGACTTTGTTGTATATCGCCTTTGCTTTCCGATAAAATACTCTATCCTGTGTCATCCTCGATTCTTTTATGACCGGCATGCATCTGTGGGTACAGCGCGAGAGCAGAACATTGAATAATATTAATGGGGTCAGACACAAGCGGTATAGCTTATACCTTATGCCTGAAAATGCTGAATAGATGAACTACAATCTTTCTAGAATGTAACTGGTAGGATAGATTAGAAAGAACCAGGAGATATGGCGCATTTGGATTTACACACGGCTTTAGATAATGTCGGTCAAAGGAAATTGCTTAATAGCGCAAAATTAAAGGACACAGGACTTAGGATGATGCAATGGCATTTGTTGTCAATTACTGATAGGCAGAAAACAAATATTAGGACTAGATTTTTTTTTATTTCCAAAGGCAGGTATTGACTTGTTGGAATGTGCAAGCATTAGTGTTTTCCCTCCCACTATTCATGATATCAGAAATGACCATAATGAGTAAACAAAATGAAGCCCTTTTTTTTCTTACGTTTTCTTTCTAGGCATAACTGTTTGGGATTGTAAAGGCGATGCAAGAAGGCTTTGCAGAGATTTATACAAATCCATTATGTGGGCAAGTACAGAAGGGCAGAAAATTAGACTTGAAAAATTGAAGCAGGGGCAACAAATGGCGAGAGACAGTGGGAATTGGCATTGAAGCACATGGTCAGCGACCATCATACAAATTGTCAGAGCAGGCACGAAACGTCAAATGAACTGTTTTTAATGTTGATGTTTCTCTTAGTCTGGGAAAATGACAATAGTTCTTAAAGAGTCTGGGGCAATGGTTTCAGAGGGCATTTGTCATCTAATCCATCAATTATCTGAAAGATGCGCTTCCTAAAATTAGCATCAAACTGCTACTCATTGCCAAATTGCTACATGAATCATCAGGAACTTTACTCAACTCTCTAATGCTCACAATGAGATGGTGCTACCGCACAACTTCCTTTGAATAGGCAGAACCAAATCTGTTGATACTATACGTCGATTTCAGTCAACCAATAACGTGTATCCTCAAACACACACCTTTTTTTTCTGCCGCTTCACACGCCCTTCTGACTGTGGGTCATAAATCAATGATCAACAAAATCCTCTTCCAGTGAGTGACTGAAAAGCAGGCTGCTCTATTTAACAGGGCACCAGAAATCATGTTGATTGCAGGACGCCTTGCTCTCCTTCTGGCTTTCTTATCTGGTGAGTAGCTGCAATTGTTTTGTTTCCGAATTTTAATGAGGCTCTGTTTTTTTTTTCCTGTTCATCACCGCCACAACGACAGGTGCACAATTGGGAGTCATACCATTTAAATGAATGCTGTTTTAATTTAACAGGTGCTCAGTCTGAGGTGGTGTTGGCTCAGCCAGAATCTGAGACGGGGTTCGCCGGACAGTCACTGAAACTGACTTGTAAAACCAGCGGTTTCAATCTGAAGGACTACAATATGCATTGGTACCGCCAAGGTCCTGAAAAGGGTCCACAATGGTTAGTTCGCTACTACAGTGAAAGCGTCAGCAATTATCATCCAGAGGTCAGAGGACGAATTATTGCTTCCAAAGACCTTTCAAACAGTATCTTCGCTCTGGATATCAAGACACTTAAAATATCAGATGGTGCGACATATTATTGTGCACAGCAACACAGTGAGACAGATCAGTTACCAACCTGCACAAAAACCCAAAAGAGGAAATGTATTATTTTCTGCTCGTCTCAAATCTACAAAACATGCACCATCGACAGCAGCTCAAATAATCACAATATTGTAAATAACAGCAGGAACTCATTCTGCTCTTCAGGTCTCTGACTGCTGTTTTCAATTGTAACTCGATCATTCCCACTCTTCCACTATTTCCACAGAATATTGAGTTCTTTTTCTCCTCTTTTTTTATACGTAAATTTATCTTGTTGCATTCTAACTTTCATTTTCCTCTCCACCAGTAATTTGGTCTTGTAACCCTGATCCTCACAATAAGCTGCATAAAGTTTCACATTCTTGCTTCTACTGTACCGTTTGTCTCAAATCAGTCTGACTGAAATAGCGACACAAGCAAAATTTACTAGTCCAAATTTCCCAGCACTTGAATAAAATACACAGTAGATCTCTGTTTTTCATGTAGAAGACTCCCAGTTTCTCCAATCTTGCCACATTGCTGCAGCCTTTTGTTCCAGACGACATTCCAGCCAAGCTCCGTGTACCCCTCTTTAGGGTGAAGCTCAGCTGCTGCAGTGTGTATCATCTACAAGAGTTGCGGATGATTGAATGTAAGGCTACTGAGACAGCATTTTATAAACCGATGTCCTCTACCCTCTGAGAGGATGAGGGCAACAGACGCATTAGAAACACCACTGCCTGTAGTTTCCCTCCCTGCGTCTCATCTTCCAGACGAGGATACTGGACGCGATGGCGAGGATAATCTCATTAGTGTATTAATCCAGAAACACAGGATACATGACCCATGTTCCGTGGAACAGGATTTGAATTCCTGTATTGAGTATTCGAATAATAATTCACGAAGAGTTCAACGATAACCATTGTCGATTGCTGTGATAAATCTTTTCCTTAATGATGTCCGCCAGGGAAAGAAATCTTCTGTCTTTATCAGATGTGGCCTACATAAACCTTCAGACATATGGTAATCTGACTCTTCACCAACATGTGGTTATTTGGGATACTAATAAATGCTGGCTTAACCAGGATCACCACACGTTACAAGAGCGAATTTGATTAACAAACATTGACTCTACATTTCCAAGAGCTGAAAGGTTACAGGACGTTTCCAGAACTGTTACCTGCCTCGTGTCAAAGGTTTATGCTATGCCTTAGAGCTGCATGAATCATTAAAAGGTGCAGGGAGAGAAAAGCCAAGCGATTCATTGTGCCAATACGTTTTGTATTTTTCAGTGCTTAATTATGGATAAGGCCAGACCACTGGAAATATTCTTAAGCAGGCAATTTCAGGCAATAACTCCTCATTTTGGTTCAGTAAGTGTACGTCGAGAAAGATAGACAGGTTGACTAATACATTTTAAAACAGACAAACATTTATTCAAAAAACTACACAGTGAACCACAAAAAACAGAATAAAGAACCCCTACAGGACACAACCTATCCAACTAGACGTAATTGTGCTGTTCCAAATAGACACAAACGTCCTACTAAACAAACTCTTTTCAAAACCAGTATAAATGGAACACATATTTACAGGTTGATGTTGAAGGGCTGAAAGAGAAGGAGAGAGAGAGAGAGAGAGAGAGACAGAGAGAGACAGAGAGAGACAGAGAGAGAGACAGTTTCCACTCAGCTCCCTGTTGAAATTTCACAATTTTAAGAACTGAATTAAAAGCTACTCTGCTCAGTTAGCTCGGGAGCTGACCACTGCCCTTTCTTTAGCCAGGTCACTTCTTAAACATGACCACTATGGCCTGAAGTCTCATTTGCTTACATATAAACAAAAGGCCTCTCAAAATCCATTTCATCTCTGTACCAAACCGGCACTATTGGAGCCCGGCCCGGTTTATTACCAGTCTGAAAGAAAGTCAAGGACAGCGTATCCTTGAGCCAAGGAACAGCTTTTAAAAAAGGGACTAGCTTTGGGTCACTTCCCCTCCCCTCTTAATAAAAAGAACCATCAATCGCTAAAGATGGCTTCATTTCTAACCCTTGAAAACCCGGTTAGTAGTCTAAACACACATGCTATAGACATGCAGACATGCATAACCCCATGCACATTCTAGCCACGGCACAACCGCCACCGAACGCCCCCCCCCCCCCAAATTCAGGCAGTGGCACATATGCCACCATGCACCTCCATATCTCATTCGAGTCTCGATAACGCATCAGCAATCATGTTTTCGCGACCTGTCACGTGCACAATTGTCAAATTGAATGGCAGCAACAACAAGCTCCATCTGAACAGTCTGGCATTTTTCTCCTTAAATTTCCCCACAAATGTCAATGTGTTGTGAGCACTGCATCCGATTGTGTCAGATGTATTGCTGGTAATATAAACACTGAAATGTTGTAATGCCCAGACCAAGCTCACAGTGTCTTTCTCCACCGTTGAATAGTTCTTTTGATAAACGTTCAACTTCCTAGAAAAATATCCGAGTGGTCTTGCTATTCCCTCGTCGTCCTCATGCAGGAGCGAGGACACCCACCCACATCACTGGCATGGACAGCCACCTTAAAAGGCTTCATCTAATCCGGTGTGGCTAATACTGGCGCAGTGGTTGACAGAGTTTTTAAGCTGACAAATGCCTTTTGATAGCCCACTGTTCACTGAAATGCAGCTAGCAAACTCTCTAATTGCTCGGTAGTCACTTCTAACAAGTATATGTGGAAATATATTTCTAGTTTATTTTCAAGTCCTATTTTATACTCCTGTAAGACTGGAGTATTGTGTAAATTTAAAAATGATTTCTATTCTAGACATGACTCATTGAGAGTTAGCCACTAACTCAATCTTTTGAGACGTTCAGACAGAAGGACAGGCTGTGCCTCTAAACTGTATGTATGATACTACACGGCGCAGCTATACTTTATATTGGTACCAGCAGCATCCAGATACAGGACACGAGTTCGTTGCGAAAAAATATTCTAATGGTGATAAACACGAAGGAAATTTTCTTAACATTCGTTCCTCTGCAAATCAACAATCCTAAAATACTTCAATCAACTTCTGTGTTACGTTAATGCATGGTTTATTGAGAGTGGTTCCACACGATAGATACTAGGGTGGCGATGAATGGTCTGTTAACAATGTTGAATAAACAAAGAAATTAAGGAAGGTTTCCAGCAATAGGAAGACAGCCTTCTCTGTTTTAATAAAGAGGCTCACTACATTGTGAGATCTATCCAATGTATACAAACCAGTCATGGGCCGGAAGCACACTTAACAAAGTGTGGACTGTAACTACAGAAAACCAGACATGTCAGATGGGAAACTATAGTTTGCAATGACATGCATGCGAAAAATAAGTAAGAAAGGGACAAAACACAAATAAAAAAATCACCAGTGGATTTCTGAAATTCAGTTTGATACATGTGTTGAAAGCAATTATTTCTGCGCTCTGAGATGATGTTGCTCTAGTTTGTATCTTGCAGTGTGGTTGTCCTCTCTCACTGATCAAATCGGAAGCAATTTTCCCCCTGCATTTGCAGTAACATGAAAGTGCAGATAGTGCAGTTGTACTTTTAGTACAAGGGAGCAACCACTGAAGTTGCTTGGTCCCCTTATTAATTATAACACTCAACCTTTCAGACAACTTAACTTCCCGCGCTGCTGCCACCTGCTTCTGAACTGAGTTGCTTCACACAAGAAACACTCCAGATCATTTGTAATGTTTTGATCGTGTTTGATAGCAGATGCAGTAAGAGATGGAGGACGGAACGCACCTAAACAGACCAATGAAAATATGTCAGTCAAAACAGGTTAACACACACACACACACACACACAAACACACACAGAGACGGACGTAGACAAAAACACAAACAAAGGAAAGGCATAACTATCTCCAGTCAAACATGCTCGCACCCATATAGATACTCAAATACATGCAGATATGCATGGACATTTTAACACCGACATGCACTATAGTTTAGCTCCCAGTGCACACACACGCTCAAACACAAATGCATCCTCAGAAAGACATACGCAGATACATTCGCATAAACACTTGCACAGGAATACACTTACGAAAATGCACACAACCACGTGGACACAAAGACGGATACTTATGGTTCTTGCACCGACGATAGACGACTGCGAAACTATACAAAAGTAGTGAGTCCAGTTCTGTGAAGACTTTGTGTTTAGTGAGTCAGCTCCTGTGCTTGCGTTCAGAGGGTCTATGTGTCTATTCTTTTGTGTGTTCTAAAATCAGAGGTACAGAAAAAAATCAAAGGATAGGGCAGAGCAAACTTGAGACTGAGCCCAGTGAAGGCTTCTGACAGGATCCAGCAGAGGGGGACATATATTATTCAAACTAAGTGCAGTGGCAGATGGCCAGAGTAAAAGTGAAAATGGTAAAAGAAAAATGAGAGATGCTGATGGATACGTTTGAGACTGACTGCAGTGATGAGGGTGGCATGATTTGCAGATCTGCAATTTGAGAGGTATCATTTTATGAGGCCGCAAGGAATTTTGTGTGGGCTGAAAGCCTCGGAGTAGAGTGCATAGGCATTGGAAAGACAGTGATTAACTTGGAGATAGTAAGGACAGCAGATACTGGAGACACAGGGTTCAACGTGTGGTGCTAGAAGCAGCATAGCAGGTCAGGCAGCATCCGAGAAGCAGGAAAGTTGACGTTCTGAACATAATTACTGATGAAGCGATTATGCTCAGAACATTGACTGTCCTGTTCCTCTGATGCTGCCTGACCCACTGTGCGTTCACCAGTACCACAGATTTCCATCATTAATTTGACAATTACACGACTTGCAAAAAATGTTGAATTAGGGCAAAATTGACATAAGCCTGACAATAGGTCTGCTGAGATTCTGGTGGATTCCTGCCATGCATGCAAACGGATTTATCCGAATGCTTGTCTCTCTGTTTTACTTGTAATGAGGATAACGGAGTTCACTGTGTATCAATTCACTGAGTTCTGTCCATACAGCTCCACCACTGACAGCAGGCAGTGAGGTGGGAGCATCTGCGGACAGGATAACAGTTTTATGAAGGCGGGGTTTTAGAAAGTGTGTCTACAAGAATCCAACAGCCCTGCTGTACAGAGGACAGTGACAATGCGGCTATCCATCTTGGTTGTGTGGCAGGCTACTCTAACAGGTAAATATGGGAAAATACATATAACGTTTGTTTATCAAATCCCATTTGAAAATAACGTCACTTGACTTTTTGCAACTGATATCTATTTTTTCTTTTCAGCCCTGAGTTCCTGAGAATCTGTCACCGGACACTCTCCACACCTGTTCGGACAGAAAGACACTTCGTCAAATTGGGCTGTTGCTATGAGACTGCATCGAGTTATTATCGGTTGTTATGGTACTGACAGCAACCAAACTAACAGACGAGGCTTGCACCAATAAAGTACCCTGAAGGTGCCGAGCAGAAAGCAAAGTTTGCTGAAATTCATTCTCTGCAGAATTCGAGACCGACAATAAATTCAGCAGTTTAACTATCTCGGCCCTGCAGCTGACTGGCACCACCATGTATTACTGTACTCTCAGACACACTGGACTGAAATGCACTCTCAGCTTCATACACTATCTGTAGGGGGGAATTCCTGTCTTGGGTTTCTGCAGAATCGCAGGAAGATACAACCACAAAGAAGTGGTATCAGGCGCTCAAATAAAAATCATAATGAAACCAAACTAACCACCTATCCAACTGCCACCTAAATGCTTGCTAGAGTAGATCAGACAGTAATCTAACATTTAATTCAATTGAAATAAGGGACAAAATTCCTGTTCTGAGGGAAGGTCTCCAGACCCAAACATTAACATTGTTTTCTCTTCACAGATGTAGCCAGACCTGTTGAGCTTTTCCAGCAACTTCATTTTTGTTTTGTATTTATACAACTTGCAGTTCTTCCGGGTTTTTTTCCCCAACATTCCATATGCCTTCTCTATTTCCTGGTGCACAATAGGTCCCGTTAAATCCCTCCGAGCTATTGCTTTCAAGTTAGTCATAGGTAAACAGAGAGACGGACAGAGAGGCAGAGAGACAGATCCGTAGATAGATAGATAGATAGATAGATAGATAGATAGATAGATAGATAGATAGATAGATAGATAGATAGATAGATAGATAGATAGATAGACAGATAGATAGACAGACAGATAGATAGGTAATACGGCGGCTCAAGCCTTATAACACTGCACTTGTTATAGGTTTGCATCCTGAAAGCATCTTCACTCAACCCTTTACCCTCGATTAGTTAGGAAGTCCTCGATCCATACTATGTTGTTAAACAGCCAGACGTACATCACTTCTCAAACATGTTTCCAAAAATCAATATGCATTAGATCTTCTCGTCATGTTTTAATCAATTATAGTAGTTATTTCTTCAAAAACACTTGCACTAAACATCTCAGGAAGAATTACTCCATCCCGAAGCCATGTTAAATCACCTTGATTATGTTATATGAAGGTGAAGTCAACTTAGTCATAGAGGACAATGTGATTGATCTCCCATTGGAGAAAGACGATTAGTGGCCTGCCTAAACACAGTGTCACCACGAGGTTGTAGAAGGTAGGGCGTTCACTGACAACTCGACACAGAGTAAGAAATGTGATGTTTTTTTCGTCTGCAATTCGTCTGCCCGACCAGGTGTTACTCATGCACTGATGATATATCTACCTTTATGCGTTTTAAGACTTCTAGCACCTCTTCTTTTGAGATGTGGACTCTTTTCAAGGCTTCACTATTTATTTACCCGAGTTCCCCAGCTTCTATGCCATTCTCCATAGTCAATTTTGAAATGACCATTCGGGATCTCACACATCTCCTGTCGTTTCTGTCATAATTGGCCTTGTTGATCAGTCATGGACCCTAATTTTTCTGTAAATATTGTACTTACAGAGTCTCTTTGAATCCTTCTGAAAATTACCAGCCAAAGCTACCTCATGTCTGACTTTTGGCCTGATGATTTTCGTCTTCAGTGTACTCTGATACCCGTATATTCCTCAAATAATTCACTTGAACCCAGCCATCTATACCTGACCTATCACCAGTCATCCATTGAACCCTATTCCTGCCAACCTTGTCCTTCATACTGATGGGATCAGGCTATCCCAGACGTCTGGTTTTCTCGCTTTTGAATGCCTGCCACTTTTCTCTTTAATTCTTTAACGTCTCTCTAACTGCAAACACTCTCCCCAACTATCTTTTGAAAGTTCCTTTGTAGCATCATCAAATTTGTCCGTGCTGCGGTTTATACCTGAAACATGTGGACTGGGTCGAATGTTTTCCACAGCAATTTAAAATCTAGTCTTATTGGGGTCACTAATCTCAAAGGGTTTTCACACAACACCCAGTCACTTGCCCTGCCTTGTTGCCGAAGAGGAGGTCGAGGTTTGCCCTTCTGTCAAACGGCTCTCTACATATTGATTGAGAATCGAGACACTTAACAAATTCCACCCCATTCAACCCCGTTCGATCATGGCAGTCCATGTCTACGTTTGAAAAGTTGATATCTCCTACGATTCCAATTACAATTGTCATTCTTACAACTATATTCAATTTGCCTGGATATTTGCTCCTCATTTTCGTGCTGGTTGTGATGCCATCCGATCAAAGTAATCAGTTCCACTCATAAACCATCAGTAGTCGATGTTCCTAGAATAGCCAAGCTAAGTAATGTCATGATGATTTCCCGTATCGAAAACACTTCTCTGCCTCCTGTCTCAGCTCCCCTGCTATGTTTGTGTTAGCAATCATACACCAGAGCAGTGAGCTCTGAGTCCTGTCCCTCCCTCGTTCCTGTTAGCTATGATATTCCAGACCCATGTTCCCCTCTATGCTCTGAGTCTATCTGTCTTACTTGTCAGACATCGTCCTTTGAAATAAAGTCAGTTTAATTAATCAGTCTGCTCTGGTTCTCTGTCATGTTCTTACAAGCCTTGCCGACTTAACTTGTTGTTTTTACCTCTATACTATCCTCAAGCATCTTTGTGTCTCACTGCTGCTTAGTTTGCAGATCACTGCCAGAGTAGATAATAACCCTCTCGTGAAGCTCCATTGCATCTCCCCGCCAGGATACTGGTCTCGCTGCAACTCAGGAGCAACGGATCCCTCTGGTACAAGTCGCTGCAGCTACAGAAGCGACTCCAATAGCCACAAAGTCTGAATCTCGTGCCCTGCAGTGGTTCCTCAGCCAGACACTCATCTGCCTTATCCTCCAGTTCCTACTTTCACTAGCATGTGGCACCAAGAGTGATGCAGGCATTACTAACCTGACATTTTGCTTTTTAACCTTCTGCCTAACTCCTTATTCAATCTGCAGAACATCATCCTTTCAATCTCCTGACAATGTGTAAAATAACATCGGGCTTCTCATGATTCTCATTGAGAATTTGCTACAACAGCTCTGCGACGTCTTTAACCGTGGCACCAGGGAGGCAACACACCATCTTGGAATTTCGCTCAGGACCACAGAAACAACTCCGTATGCCTCAGACTACAGAGTCCTATATTAGATTGCATGCTTTGACTTAGCCTGCCTGACAACATAGCGAAACACCCGTCTGGTGCTGTTATTTCTGCTGAGTGGCCATCCAGCCAACATTATTCAAAAAAACGTACTTATTTGAGAGGAGGACAGCCACAGGAGACAGCCTCACCACTGCCTACCTCTCCTGGCAGTCGCACATCTAATTTGAAAACACCTGCGTTGTGACCACAACCCTGAAACTACTATTTACCACATTTTCTGTCCCCAGCATGCTGTTCAGCTCTTCCAGCCGCCCTACAAATCACCAAAGAGGTCTCAGCGAAGGCGCATTCAGGCACGCATGCACCAAATATAGTCGCCAGACATAGTTGACCACTCCCTCATGTCCCAGATCTGACAGGAGGAACAGACCATTTCACGAACTGTAATTTCTGTCGATTTAGCGAATGGCAGACTGTGGAGTTGCTGCTTGCCCTCCTCAGCAAAATCTTTTGTTCACCTTGGCCATTTCTTGAGTCCATGCATTGGCACCACGATCATAAAGTAGCCAACGGAAAAGTGACTGGAAGCAGATTCAGAAGTGCATCCCTCTCTAATTTGCCTAAACTCCCATACTGAGCTCAACTCCCAACTTTTTCAGTCATTTGGCAGTTGCACCATGGGAGAAATTTGACCTTGCCTTTATACTATTTGGTTTGCCCTGCTGCAAGAATCAAACTTAACCAGTTTTCTTTATTAGTTTAGTAGATTTAAGAGCTTCAGCAGGAAGAGAGCTTGTTGAAACTTTTCTTATGCCTGAATGAAGAAATAAAGCGGCCCTTAAAAGTCCATTGTTTCCTTACCACAGGTAATGCATAAGATTAAGATTTATCTTAATTTATCTTAAACTACAGCACTTAACACAATTCCCAGCGTTTGCATTGTCTTTCTGGTCACACTATTTGAAACTCATCGGGGAATGATGGAGATTAACCTCATCAAGGATTCAAACATATTGAGGGCAGCAATACATTGCAGCATCGGTGTACAGACTTTAGTTTCACTCTTAGAAAAGACAACTGTGGCACTGTTGAAAATGGAGGACGCTTTCATTTAAAAAAAACATATCATGTAGTGAAAAAATTCATTGAACACTATGTAATAAAAAAAGTGAAACATAATCCAACCCGCTTTGAAAGGGTCAGTGGGTATGTATTAAAGTTTTCAAACAATATAAGCAATTTTCCTCGTGGCAACCTGTCAGAAGACAATACAATATTTCAAGGCCCTAAATAATATTAAAACTTATTGTTTTGCCGTGAGTGACTCTTTCTCTTCATCAATCAATGCATTAATTCTCAACATTACCCAACAACATGTCATCATACCTCTATGTCTCACTTTTACCATTTTCAACAATCTCTCTCTTTTACTACTACTAATCCTCTGCACTCAGTCTCAATTCATTTGCCTAAACTCCCACACTGAGCTCAACTCCCAACTTTTTCAGTCATTTGGCAGTTGCACCATGGGAGAAATTTGACCTTGCCTTTATACTATTTGGTTTGCCCTGCTGCAAGAATCAAATTTAACCAGTTTTCTTTATTAGTTTAGTAGATTAAAGAGCTTCAGCAGGAAGAGAGCTTGTTGAAACTTTTCTTATGCCATTTATTCCAAAGAAAAGGCAAGTAGACAATAAAGCAAAAAAAATGTCAGATAGCTTCATACCTGTGTTTGGGAAAATGCTATATTTTACAAATGATAGAGTAATAGTGTGTATATAAATGCATGCTGCATTGCGTTTGGTTAGCTCCGGTGACTGGAGAGATGGTTTGACATGCAGCTGATGTAACCCCTGCACGAGGCTACAATGAAAATCTCACCTTCACTAATTCTGTGAAGCGTGGTGACCCTCAGTTTAAACCACAACCAGTCCTCCCCTTCTCTGACAAGAAAGCAGTCCTCTATGATTGTGGTGACATTTCCTTTCTTTCATATAAGGTTCAGCATAGCTCCATGAAGGATAGATGTTGACTGTCATCTTTAGTGCGATTCCTCGAGGAGATACCAAGCAGTGTGAATAAAGGAATATAATATATTTGTATTTCTATGAAAAATCAGCCACTATATCTTCGGCAGTATAATGAGAAAATAACAAGTGTCCAAATTCATGCATCACGAAAAGTTAGAATTCAAGTTTAGTGGGTAGTACGAAGGGTGAAAGGAATGCTTTCCTCTATTGCGAAGGGAAAGAAGTCTATACTTTTTAAAACAAACAGAATGTCAATTATGTGGTAGCAGGCCATTTGTTCCATTGAGTCCACACCGACTCTCTGAAGAGCACTCTACCCAGACTCACGCCACCTATCCTTTGCAAACCTTCATTTCCAATCGCTGATCCACCTAGCCTGCACATCTCTGTATGCGATGGGATAATTGACATGGCCAGTCACCTAAGCTGCGCATCTTTGGACAATGGAAGTAAACTGGACCAAACTCAAACAGACGCGGGGAGAATTTTCAAAGTACACACAGAAAATCGCCCAAGAATGGAATCAAATCTTGGTCCCTGGAGCTGTGAGGCAACAATTCTAACCACTGAGCCACCGTGTCTCCTATTTGCTGAGATGCTTATGGAAACAATATGTGACAGTTTGAACTGAGATTAATTGGTTTCCTTGCTTGCTTTCTGGCTGAACACCTGATTTTGTGTTTCTCTTTGCGGTTATATCTGCTTGCGATTGTGCACAAAGAGGAACAGGCATTGGCTTCCACCAAAGGTTTTTGTACGATGTTTGGAAAACATTCAACCGCTGTGAGTTTGAAAGCGCAATAATACATGGCACCGTCGGTCAGCTGCAGTCCTGAGACAGTTAAACTAGTGAGTTTGTTGTCCTTCTCGAGTTCCATCGAGAAACGATGTAAGGCAAATTGTGCTTTACTCTCGCTACCTCCAGAATACTTCAGCATTATAAACTCGGGCTGCGTATCTGGGTGCTGTCTGTACCAGTATAACCAGTAATAGTTCGATGCAGTATCGTAGGAACAGCGTAGAGTCATCAAGTTTCCTTCTGTTAGAACATCAGACGTTAGTGACTGAGCGACAGAATCTCCATGGCTCAGGTCTGAAAATGAAAAAAAGATATTAAATTCAAAATGTTACGTTGGCGTCAGTTTAAGTAGTCAATTGATAAAGAAATGTGAAATGCATTTCATCCATACTTACCTAATAGAAATGCTCCCCAAACAAAACAGATGCTGAGTATCAGCATTGTCACTGCCCTCTGTGGAACTGGACAGTTAAATATTTGAAAAGACCCGTTCGAAATCCCCGCCCTCAGCAAACTGTTGTGGTGTCTCCAGATGCTGTCAGCACATTGCCCTCTGTCAGCAGTGATGCTGTAAGAGCGAAAGACGTCATCAGATTTTCAGTGGATTCACATACCCCAAGGTGAGGTACACTCACTCTCCTTAAAACAGATCCACGAGAATTCTGATACATCGAGTTCGAGCCATGATGAACACACTCCCACATTATGTCAAGACTCTTTCTTTCCCTGCCCTGCTCCGCAAATTTGCTGCAGTTACCCAGTTAATATGTGCACTTTCATTACTACTGTGTGTGCTCCCGTTGAATGTTAGCGCATCCAAAAATGCATGTGGAACCATAAATCGTCCTAAGCAAATTACAGGCCTCAAATCGCATCAGTGAACTCTGTCTCAAACTTGTCCGTCAGAAAAATCAATATCACTCCTTAAAGTTTCACTTTCATTCTGATCATCTATTGCTGTTCCCTTGTACCCACTCTGAAAACTAGCTGTGGTCCTCTGTAACCTCCACTCAGTAGCCTTCAGTAGACTTCAGTGTACTCAGTCTAATCTTCCGTCCTCTCTTTCTGCTGGCACCTATCTGACTCATTGATAACAGAATGTCCTGCAGACCAGGATGCTGATTCATGGCACATGAGCTGTCTCGAGTCCCGACGCCAACAGTGACTTTCCACATTGATTCAGTGTTCGGATCTTAGAGCAGTGGGTGCCATCAACCTCCGTTGACCATGTAGTATCACAACAGAGAGTCACAAGATGGAGGTTGAAAGGGGAATGCGTAACCGCCAGTTAATCCACATAAGCTATTCAAATAGTGGAATATTCTCGTGATATCCAGTTAAATAATTGGCTTCCTGTTTTGATACTGTTCAGGGTGATTATTTATCAGAGAAGTACACCACAGCCATGCTTGTGGCACAATGCCTGTCTCCACTGGAAAGGAGGTGAGAATATACAATGCTTATGTAGCCGTGAGAATGACCACTTGAGCCCAATGAGTTATGTTTCCTCGTTGATGTCAAGGTCAGTAACGTCAAAGACCAGCTGCAGGAAATTCTTCTGAGGGAGAGTTAACAGCTTGAGGTTGTGGTCCATGTGATATCACCCCTTCAGATCGGAAGGAATCATCAGGTCCAGAATGGAAACTTTTGGGTAGAATGAATCCTTTGTTTTGGTCTGGAACACAGTGATTGAAAACCTGTTGGAAGCAAGTTCAATTGGGACAATCAAGAGGGTATTGGATTATTATTTCGATAGGAATGCCATACAGGGTCATGGGAAAAAAATACAGAACTTTAACATTAGGTAATATAACTGGTGGAGTCTCAATGGGCCAAACGTCTTCCAATGCGCTATAGTAATTCTGTCATTCTTTGTGGTCTCATTCCCGCCACAGATGGAGGACATGATGAGACGGTCATTCTGGGATCTTCCCACCGCTCTGCGTCTCTTTCAATTATAATTAATATTTGAAGGTGTAATTCTCTTCCGTAACATTTAAGTGTAGAAAAATATAGCGTCCAGCCTAAGACTCGAGTAGTGTCTAATGGGATAATGACCGATTGGCGTATACGCCTTAAGCAGATTTCCAGTTTAATTTGTTAATGTGATGTGAGAATCTATGGCTACGCCAGTGATTGCTATTGTCCATTCCTAATGACTTTGAAGAAGATTTTGGTGCATTTCCTTTTTGAAGCATTTTAGTCCTTTGGATATCAGGATTCCCAAAACAGTTTTATCTGATGCAGGGTGTTATCCAGCAACTACGATTGAAGGATGATATACTTTATATTGTTTCATTAACGAGACGTGTGGTTCGCTGTCTAGGCCACTATTTGTCACCCATCCTTAATCTACCACGGGGCAGTTCAGTATAAACCAGCCATTGCAGACGCTTCCCAGGACATTGTCATTACTGATACATCATGTAGCTCAGAAAACCCACTTGTTTTTCAGGTCAATAGCACAGTCTATCTGGGGATACCCGGCTCTGCCTCTGGCTGTGACAATATCACTTCCCTATGGATGCCTGTTAAGCTTACACAGATTTCATTAAACTGGCGTGATGTCAGCTTGTGTAACCAGACCAGGGATGGAATTAACCGAGAAAATGAAAATCTCGTTAATTTGGGAAAAGAAATAATTGAAGCTACACACTAGGTAAGAGAGCAAGAAAGTGGGTGAGAGATCTTATTGAAACATGAAAGATTTATAGGTGAACTGACAAGGAAATATGGAGAAATTGTTTCCTCATATCGGAGTGTATAGAACAAGAGGGTATATAATTCAGAGCAATTATCATTCAGTTGTTCAGCGATGAGGAAGTATTTCTCCTATCAGAGGGTCGTAACCCACATGGATTCGTTGTTGCAGATGCCTGTCGAGGTTGAGTCATTAAACCTATTGAAGGCAGAAATAGAAAGATCCTTCATCCGGAAGGGATCAACGACTGCACAGAGGAAAGGCCGAAGAAACTGGATATGAGGATGATCAGAAAAGCCATGATCCGATTGAATGACGTATTTGTCTTGATGGAACCGTTGACCTATTTTTATTTTCTCCTGCGTCTTATACTCGACTTTTGTATCAATTTCAGTCTGTTGCTTGCTTTCAGCATCATTCACTGGATTCAATCTCGCCTTCGTCTATTTTCCCCTAAGGGCATCTCTCTGCCTCACTGAATACACATCACAGAACAAACTATTTGTCTTAATAGTCGGGTTGTAATAGCTCTTGTCACTCTCTCATTGCCAGTAGTGTGTGTGTTTTTGAGGGTGGCTCTTGCCCTTATTTATTCCATCACAACACTGACTTCATTCCGAGTAAACTCACTCGCTGCAAAATGTTCTGAAATATTCGCTGACAGGATGTGAGTTCAAAGTTTGGGAGAAGATTTGTAGCTCCGGTGCTCGTTGTTGTGGTTCTGTTCGCAGAGCTGGGAATTTGTGTTGCAGACGTTTTGTCCCCTGTCTAGGTGACATCCTCAGTGCTTGGGAGCATCCTGTGAAGCGCTTCCTGTGTTAGATCACTATAAATGCCGGAGGAAACATCACAGAAGCACTTCACAGGAGGCTCCCAAGCACTGAGGATGTCACCTAGACAGGGGACGAAACGTCTGCAACACAAATTCTCAGCTCGGCGGGAACAGAACCACAACAGGATGTGAGTGATGTGAATCCGGAAACTGTTATACTGTGAACGATGACTGTAAAATTTGCATTCTGTGGCTACTCCTGTCTCAGTAAGGTCAGTTCAAAATGTAGAGCACAAAGGTTGCTGGTGTAGTGGGAATCTGTTCATTTGGCTGCATTGTATAACAGATTCAAGAAACCACAAGAAATTCCTCGCGAGTCATCATGAAGTAGCCCTGTTGATTACAAGCCCAGGGATAACTTTTACAAGTATTCATTGCACAGCGAGCCAGAGAGTTTGCAAAGGACAATGTCCACAAGCAGCACTGTGGTAACTCGTCCCGTCTGCTTCTAAACATGGTAGCAATAAATCACACTACATGGTAATAATCACGGTGACCTCCTGGCAAGTAACAATCCGTTTAACCCCGAGAGCATCGACTTCTGTCCATATCTCAGTTATGGGTTTCAAAGTGAAATTCATAAATTTCTGGAGTGCATCTTAATTTATATTTCTTTACTCGTTCGTTTCTATTTACTCATCTACCTATCATTCTCACAGTCATTCAGCATCACTACTGTCAGTGTTCCAGATTTCCAATCCCACTTTGTTATAAAAGCATAAGGCCATAAGATACAGGAGTAGAAATGGCTGTTCAGTACTATCGACTCTGCTGTATCATTCGATCATGTGTGATATGATTCTCAAAACCATTCTCCTGTCTTCTCCCTGTAAGCCCTTTATTCGCTTACCAATCAGAATCTCTGTTTTAAATACACTCAATGATTTGGCCTCCACATCCCCTGCAGTAAGGACTTCCACAAAATAACCACCTTCTGGCTGGAGAGTTTCCTCCTTACACCTGTTCTAAAGAATTGTCCCTTCAATGTAAGGCTGTCCGCTCGGGTCCTAATATCTCCTACCAGAGGAAACATCTTGTCCACATCGTTATTAACAATTAAAAAGCCAGATATTTATGGCCATACCCTGAACTCTAAAGTGTAGAATCAATCCCGATAGAGGACTACTATTTTTCCAGATATCTACATTCATAAATTCGATGGTGGGAGGACGGCAGAGCAGTAACTTTTATTAAAATCTTCTTTATATTCATCTCCATCAGAATTATTGCTCAGTGTTTATTCGATCTCTGTGTCTGCGTAACAGTACAATGCATAGCTGCTCCGTAAATTATCATAGGTACAGCTCATAGTCGTGGCTTCGCCTCATGTGGATCTGTGGCTCACGACTGAGAGACAGAATCTCCATGACCCAGATCTGAAATAGAGAATATAGTTAAATTGGAAAATTTCAGACTGGGGTCAGTTTGAAATATGACGATGTGAACCCTAGAGAAAGAGAGTTGTCTCTTAATTCAGTGATGACAGTTCACGCGACATTAGATAGTTGAGAGTAGGAATTAGAATGGGACTGTTCATAGATAATTCAGTTCTGTGTCTGTGTGAATGCTCGGACTCTGCTGCTGATTCGCTCAGCAGTTCCGGGAAGGAGTTTGGTGACAGTTTGTTTCGATGTAAGTTTGGTTTCCTCTCAGTGAGAGCTCATGCTCCTGACAGCACATGGCAGCAGCTCTGGAGTTCAGATAAATTCCAACAGACAGTCGAACTACGATCGAAAAGCAGTTATTGTACAGGAGTGAGACTATTATGTATCACTGTGTCGTCACTGAAAGCGCAATAATATATGGCTGTATCAGACAACCTTAGCCCAGTGATAGTGAGACTGGTGAATTTCTTTGAGGTCTGAAGTTCGGTTGAGAAGCGATCTTTAGCAAAATCTGCATTATCCTCCTCATCATCAGTATCTTTTCCCAGAATGGATACGGGCTCTGTGTCTGGGTGCTGACGGTACCAGGCTAATAAATACATACTCCTTGTAGTATCATAGCTACAGTTGAGAGCCACTTTTTCTCCTTCTGTCTGAACATCAGAGGATACTGGCTGAGTGACGGAATCTCCATCAGTTAGATCTGAAAGGGAAAACAGATGTCAGTTTTAGAATGTCAGACTGGTGTCAGTTTAAAAAGTGATTTGATAAAGAAATGAAAAATATATTTCCTCCACATTTACCTGCTAGAATTGCTCCCCATGCAATCCAAAGGCTGAGTATCCACATTGTTGCCGTTCTGTGTATCGTGAAATTGTATATTTCAAGGCAATGTTTTAAAACCCCGCCCACTGTAAACTGCTGTCGTCTCTTCCTTGACTCCCACCTCACTACCTTGTGTTCTTGGTGATGTTGTCAGAACAGGAGGAGGGGAAAATAATTTAAGTGAATTGACACACCCTGAGCAGGTGCACAGTCACTTCGCTTAATGTCGACTCAAGAGCATCTGATAAATTGGTTTCAATCCCTGATGAAAAAAATCCCGATATTCACATCAGCTTTGCTAACTACTTTTTTGTGCCATTTCCCAATTTAATACTGATTTTTCTTAATAACCAGTTAATGTTTGCCCAGTAATTGCCCACGTCGCCCCCAAAAAGTCCATCCAAATCCTCAGCCTTGACGCAGCACAAACTTTCCCCTCTCAAATAACAGACAACGAACTCCCACCTTCTGCATCATGAATTCCATCATAATTTTATCGGTCGGTATCGCTGATAGGACTTTTAACAGTTTCCATTTTATTGTCCCAATCTGTTGCTATTGCTGTGCACACAGGCTCACTATTATCGTTCTCTCTGTATTCTTCTGAGCACATTTGACTGGACTCTGCTTCCTCTCCTCCAAGGGTATCTCTCCGTGGCAGTGAAACCAGAGGCCTCACAAAGACCCACCATGCATCTGAAAAATCCATAGTAGCTAGTTGCCTTAGGTACTAGCACCCTATCTGTGACTTTCTAATTGTTTATGTGTGATTGTTTCGTGTGTCCATGTGTTTCTGTGTACCTGTACTTTTGAGATTTTAAGTCTGTGTGCTTGAGTGTTTTTGTATTTCTGTGTGTATATGTGTGTGCATGATGTCCTGTACGTTCTAGTGTGTAAGTGTTTATGTGCATGTGCTTATGTGTTTTTATGGATTTTTAATTGGGCATATATTTTCTAACGGTTTTATGTACGTTGTATATATACATACGCTGCTGTGCGTTGTTGCAACTGTCTCAGTGTCTGATTTGGAAACATGTTCAAAAAATTTGTAAGGTTCATATGAAACGTATCTACTAAAGCTCAGAATAAGCTGTCAACTTCACTGGGAGATAGAAATTAATAAATTGCACAAGTCTAACGGTCTGTTTCGCAGTTTCTCTTCTTTGTCATTAACGTGATACAATTTTACCCTCTGCTGGAGGACTTCCGCTATTGAACAGGAGGACAATCAACCTCATCAGGGATTCGATCAGAGGAATGCCAGCAGCAAACAACAACATTCAACCTGTTGTCAGCTTCAAATCACACACAAAGGCAGTGTATAATCTTAGCTGCTCTCAGCTCCTACATGCTGCTGACGTTCATAAATTCAGTGGTCATGTTTTAATGCGCTTTTATTCTTTGCTTCTCTTGGCTCTGTCATTCTGAGCAGTCATTTTGCCACCTCTCAAGACAAATTCCCAGACTTGCAGACCATGTTTTCTTTTTAAGATGAATGGCATTCATCGCCATTCTAAAGTGTGAAACTGTTCACAACAGAAAACCATGAACGTATGACTGGAGAAAAATAACGACGATTAAACATTCTTTATGTTTTTCATCAGAAGACTAATTCTTGCTGAGTTTAACGTTCTTCTGGCATTCCACCATTGTACCTCACTTTGATTCAGGAGATTGCGTGTTCACGTTGCATATGTTGCAGAGACGTGTCGTGAAAACTTGAAGTGGTAGATAGAGAACGGGTGTTTGGTAAATTCTGAGAGCAGAGGTTGTGATTTCAGCATAAGATATCACACACTTAAAACAACGATGAGGACAAATGTCTTCTCTCAGTTGGAAATGAGTCTGTGCAATGGTTTACCACACATTCTAGGTTGATAAATACATTCATGATTGATTTTTGCTCTGTCTACAATCAAAGATGACGGGGAAAGGTATGAAAATTAAATGAGGAATTATCAGATCATCCCTGGTCTCTTTGAGAGGTTGAACGCTTTTGGATTGCCAAACTGAACACCGTCCTTCTTTTATGTCGTAAATTCTCAAAACCATGTGATTATAGTTGAATTATATAATAGGCTTGTGAATATGAATCTTTGTGCAGCGCCTTACTAAAATGTGGATTAAACAACAAGGTTATTCATAAAGTGGAAAATAAAGCAGAATGTAACAACAAAATCTAAAGGTACACAGGGGTTAAAGTTGCTAACACTGTGGAGGTTGAACTATACAATGATTGGTTGAGTTTCATTTTGAAAATGCAGTCAGAGTTTTCGAGGAGAGAACGGATTCCTTGTCCTCTTTGTAATGATCTGATTCTATGAGATGCAGTCAATGATAGCTGCATTGCTGCTGGAGAATCACGGAAATTTTGACATTTTCTCTTGTGGGTCTTTGTACACGACAAGAGCTCATCTGTTTCACAGTATCACCGTGCATAATAATGTGTTGCGCTGCCTGACATTGCCAATGTCTTAAAAAACAAAGTAAAGATGCTGTTTGAAAAGGCTTTAGATGCACTAACTCGTTGTAGAATTCCGGGATTCAAATTTTGGTTGTTTTCATTCACGTACTAAACTAACCAGTGCAGTCTGTGTCTGGAGCGATGTCGGTAACAATACATGATGTAGGTGCCTAAATTAAGGTTCGTCTAAGAGACCAGCTCTCTCAAACTTAAGTAAGCTTGCTTCTTCCTCTTTACTAGATGTTCTACATCCCTTGTCACCCAAGGTCACTTCACTTTATCATCCCTTCCTTGCCGAAGTGCGACAAAGGTGCCCAGCACTTGCAGCAAGTGCTCCCTGAATAACCTCCTCTTCTGTCGTGCATTTTCCTGAGAACATCTGTTCACAATTCGGGCGCCTCAGTTCCTGAAAACAGCATTGTAATTCCCCCTCCCCTATTTAAATACTTTCCCATACCATTTGGTCCTACCTCTGCCATGTCTGTAGTGAAGGTCAGTGAGTTGTGACCACTTTCACCGAAATGGTCTCCCAATGAGATATCTGGCACCTGGCCTGGTTCATTACCAAGCACCAAATCCAATACGCCCCCCATCTAGTCGGCCTATCGACATATTGAGTCAGGGCCCCTTCCTGGACACACCTGACAAAAACCTGTTCCATCCAATCTATTTGAACTCAGAGGTTCCAATCAATATTAGGGAAGTTAAAGTCACCCATGACAACGAGCTTGTTACTTCTGCATCTTTCCAAACTCTATCTCCCAATCACCTTCTCTGTTTCTCGGTTGCGATTGTGGGATCTGTAGAAAACTCCCAATGAAGTGACTGTTCCTTTCCTGTTTCTGACTTCCTTCCATTCTGACTCTATAGATAAACAATCCTCGATGACCTCCCTTTCTGCATCTCTGATACTATCTTTTTTTAAGAATGCTACTCCGCCATCTCTGTTACCTCACCCCCGCCCCAACACCGAATATTCCTTTTGAAACGTCTAATCATGGAAAATCAAACAACCATTACTGCCACTATGATATCCAAGTCTCCGTAGTGGCCACAACATCATAGTTCCAAGTACTGATCCATGCTCTAAGTTCATCACTCTTATTCCTGATGTGATTTGCGTTAAAATAGACATAATTCAACCCATCACACTCTCTGAAGCTTTGCCCTGTCAACAGTCCATCACTCTGTCACTTCTCACAGACTCGCTGCACGTTGTATCTGTCTGTTCACTAGTTACTTCATCCTCAGGTCCGTTGCTTCCTTTCACAAACAGCTGGCAAACGAATTGGAACCCTCCCGAACAACTCCCGCAAACATACCGCCCTGGATATTGGTGCCTCTCCAGTTCAGGTGCAACCCATCCTTCTTATACAAGTCCCAAGCTCGCCAGAAAGTATCCCAATGATGCACATACCTAAAGCCCTCCCTCCTGCACCAGTCCTGCAGGCACGCGTTCATCTGTCCATACTGTCTGTTCCTAGCGTCAGGAATGCCAACTCTGAGATTACTGTTCAGCTTGACCTGCTGTTTAGCCTCCACCCTAACTCCCTACATTCACTTTTCAGGTCATCATCCGTTTTCCTAGCTTTGTCACTGGTAACGATGTGTACCATGACTTCTGAGTGCTCTCTCTCCACCTTAAATATCATGAAGACTCGATCCGAGACATCCCTCACCCTGGAACCCTGAAGGGACATAACATCTGGGAGTCTCATTCATGAACACAGAATCTCCTGTCTGCTCGTCTCACCATTGAATCTCCGATCGCAATCGCTCTCCCATTCTGCCCTCTTCGCTTCTGAGCCAGACAGCTAGGCTCAATGCGAGATGTCTGGCCGCTAAGGCTCCCAACAGGATCCCAAACGGTATACACATTGCCGATGTCGACGGCAACAGGAGGTCTCTGCACTGTCTGTCTATTCCATTTCCCTCTCCTCTATATTTACCTGACACGCAGGTAGCTAATCACAGGCGCACATGGTGGTTAAGAACTGTTCTAGCATTCTTGCCTGCATGCCATAAATTTCGAGAACTCTTGGGAAATAGGTCGGACAGGTGACAGAGGTGACAGTGGGGATGTACCTTTGGACCAGTGACCAGAGTTCTATTAATTTAAAAACAGTTACTCAGTGGCACAACACTGGTCCACAGGTTCAAGTTATGAACCTGGGGTAATGTGAATTTTGCAAAGTTTGTTTGAAGTAGCTTGCCTACAGACAAAGTGACCTCCAGCGAGTGGGAGGTCTTTAAAAGTGAGATAGCCAGATTTTAAGTTCTACATGTTCCCGTGAGGGTGAAGGGCAAGTTTGGCAGGAATAGGGTACCTTGGATGACCAGTGATATTGAGGCTTTGACCAGAAAAAAAGGGAGTCATGGCTCAGCTTCAGGCAGCTGGGATCAAGGGAATCCCTGCAGGTATACAGGGAATACAGGAGTTTACTGAAGAGCAAAATCAGAATGGCGAAAAGGCAAACGAGATAGCCTTGGATGAGAAGGTTAGGGTGAATCAAAAGAGGTAATTTAAGTATATTGGGGGAAAGAGAATAACTAGAGAGGTAACAGGGCCCGTCAAGGACCAAAGTGGACAATTATTTGTGTGTCTGTTTCTGTGTGCATGCATGTTCTGTCGTTTTTTATTCTGTCCGCCTCAGTGTCTGAAAGGAATCATTTCTAAATGATTTAGATTAGATTAGATTACTCACAGTGTGGAAACAGGCCCTTTGGCCCAACAAGTCCACACCGACCAGCCGAAATGCCACCCATCCAGACCCCGTCACCTAACACTACGGGCAATGTAGCATGGCCAATTCACCTAACCTGCACATTTTTGGAATTGTGGGAGGAAACCGGAGAACCCGGAGGAAACCCACGCAGACACGGGGAGAATGTGCAAACTCCACACAGAGAGTTGCCTGAGGCGGGAAATGAACCTGGGTCTCTGGCGCAGCAGTGAAGCAGCAGTGCTAACCACTGTGCCACCGTGCCGCCCACAAATTTGAAACGTTCATCTTGAGTTTTCTTAAATGAATCTAACGTCCGTTCGGACGTCGGTGGCCATTGTTTTGGGAAATGAATTGTCCAGTGGATGATGCTGAAAGAATTAATTTTGAAATCTCATCTCCTTCCCCTTATTTCCACCGTGCGTTGCACGTGACACAATGCCAACCTCTGCTGGGAACACCGTCTACTGCACAACAGGAAGATCAAATTTATTAGGGATTCAGTCAGAGGCAGGGCAGGTGCACTGTTAAAACTGTCAGCAGAATCACCTCATAGACGGGGCAGTGCGCAGTCTTTGATGCACTCTACTCACATGTGAAGATAACATTCAGAAATTCACTGCCAGTCTTTTAATGTGTCTTCTGTCCTTTATTTCTCTTTGCTCAAAAGAATATAATTTGGAGCAACCTCTTCTCACAGGTCATTTTCTGAAGCAATTCTACAGTCTATTAAGAGAGTATATTTGCTCCGAGTCAGCTTGTGAAACCGGGGTCGTGTGCAAACACTGGATCGATCTTATAAAACAATGAGGTTTATCATGAAAACAGAAAATAATTCAGATTCTCCTCGTTGTTGGCTATACTTCCACCTGTCCTCCGCATTGATGGAAAGTAGTACTTAATTCTTGATCAGTTCGTGACAATTAACAGACCAATCATTCATCTCCACCGCTGGACTTTAAAGTGCAGAACCCTTCCCAGTGGAACACTGGCAATGAAACTCAAGCTAAGGTTATGTTGTTCCAGGGCTGGATATCTATAGACGAATGATTGTGACCAAGTAAATTCTGTGTTGATCTGAATTAGGATAATTATTCAGTATATACGGACAAGTGGCTTTTATGGAATCATTGTAGTGTCGCTACTTTGAGTTGGGAGGCTCACGTCAGTCTTCCTGAAGTGTGTTATGAAAACTTTGCACCGTGGTGCATTAAGGTTGTTTCAACGTGTGGGACTGTCTAAAAATAGACCGTCAATCTTTTAAAAAAGGGGTCACACGTTTAATGGGTCACACGTTAAGAGATGCGGAGGAATTTCTTTTCACTGAGAGAATTGACTCTATGAGATTATTTGGCAAAGAAGCTGAGTCGTTAAGTTTGTTCAAGGCTGAGATGGACAGATTTATATTCGGTAATGGAATTAAGGGTTATGGTAAAAATGGAGGAAATGTTGACCCAATAATCCATGACCTCATCGTGCAGTAGAACAGTCTCAGTGGAATGCATAGCACGTTTCAGCTTCCATATATTATTTTCTAAAGGCTTTTATATTGCAGATAAATGACGGAATAGGTTTGAATATTAATGCAATGAAAAGCTAGGATTTATGATCAACCTACCACTGGACAGGAAAAGGAAGGAATGCTTTCAGTATGTAACCAGAAAAATGTAGTGATATATAGAAAGTGTTAACTGCCGATTCGGTAGGAGTAGCAATGGAGCGGGAACCATTGAGCAGTAGTTTGCAACAGCATGTAGAGATGTCGAAGGCCTAAATGGTCTGTTATGCCTCTTTTTAACAATGTGATTCTATGAACTGCTGTCAATGCTGTCAGTATTGGTGCTTTGGAAAGAGCGGAAAATACTGCATTTCATCTTGGGGCTTTTTAGAAAGGTCTTAATCTGATCTATGTCACTGTCTAACAAGCTGCATGTTCTGACATCGGCAGGGAAGATGTTGTTTGTTAGGTCTTTGGAAGCAGTATATCACTGTTCAAACTCTGAATTAAAACCTTATCGCCTTCATTGTAGTATTGAACTCAACATTATTGCCCATTCCAAAGGGCTGTCTACCAAAACATCTTGTATTTTCCCGTATCGAACTGTTGGTTTTACAGGGCAGCCTCAGATTATTTCCAGGGAATTCCTCTCTCAACCGCCGGCTGAGTCACCATCACATTCGACTGGGCACCTACTAAAATTAAACTGCATTCATTAAGCCAAATTGACACCGGGTGTTTCTCGGGAAAGGGATTATCAGCCATATTGAAAATCAATTTAAAATTTAGTTCATGAAAAAATAGTTTGACATACGCCCCGGAGAAGAAAACAAGTAGAGGGAGAAATCTCAGAGACTCCCTCCTTCCTGGGTCTATGTTAAATGATAAAGTTTGCCCTCCAGTCATTCACTAAGAAAACAATTTCGTGTATTATTGGACTCTGATCCTCATTTGACATTTATGCGAATTGGCAGAAGAAGGACACAATATACTTGTTGTCTGCAATCAACGTCTCATGTCGATTCTTTACACACGGGGCTCTTTTAATTTCTGTTGAGTGTGTCAGCATTGTAAATGTTGGAGAATTGAGTGAATTGGCAGCCCTCACCTGTCACTCACGTAAACACTCATTTATTTCCACTCCTGATTCCTGTCTGACAACCAAATCTCGATCCGTGTCAATCTGATGTCCACAGCTCCTTGATGTTTTCTGCTGCCCGATAATATTTTATATGGGACTTTTTGAAAAGCTTGCTGAAAGTTCAGATAAAATGCGTTCACTTGTTCTTCATTATCATTTCCACTCATTACATTCTGAATAATAAGAAAAGTTACGAATACTTTTCTTCAGCATGAGATGATTGCCATAATGTAATGCAGTTAATGTTCAATCCCATTAATGCTTTCCAAATGTTCTGTTATTCTGCCCTTTCCAGAGATGCACACTGGTTACAAAACGATCAGGCATATCATGGGAATTACGTTTAAAGCAGCTGATTGTGAAAGCATATACGTTGCCTGATAGGGTGATGGATCCGCGACAATTCTCTTCAGTCCAAGAGATGTTGGATAGCTACTAGAAATCAAAATATTTCTGGATGTGCTTTGGAGAGAATAGGGGATTGCGATGAGTTGCATCACTCAGTGCAGAACCACTAGTGCAAAGGAGCTCCATTGGTCTTATCCAGAATCATTCATTCTATTTCAGAAGTTTCTGATGATCCAGAGAGATTCTGAGATCTGAACAGCTTACCGGCCTTAAATTAGCATCATCTGACGCAGTAACTATAAAGGTTTTGCAAAGAAACTTCGATATAAATGACGCCAACGATTTTACCGACATCACAGCAGTGCAAATTTTACAAGAGGCATGAAAATAATTTGCATCATGAATTTGAACTGGTGTTTTCACGCATGATTCTGTTTTAAGACTGTGCGTGCTCGGAGTGCTGTTTTTGGAAATAGGTCACAGTTTGTTTCGAGGTTAGATTGGTTTCCGGTCAGTGTGATTTTGAGCTCCTGACAGAACTTTGTAGCTGACTGGGATTTTACATAAACGCCTTAAATTCTGTCTGCCCCACTTTGTGTTCATTTGTGTCTTTGTCTGCGTTTGAATCCGTGTTTCTATGTGTGGGCGTGTGTGGGTATGTGTGTGTGTGCTTGTTGTGTTTGTGCCTGTGTAACCCAACGTAAGTAAGTAAATGCAAGTGTCTGTGAGTCTGTTTATGTTTGAATGCTTTTTGAGGTATTTACGTGTGTGTTTCAGTATGTCTACATGTTCCGCTGTGTCTTCTTCTGTCTACCTCAGCCTCTGATTGGAATCATGTTCAGTGATTTGAAATGTTCACTTGGGGTGCTGTTATATTCATCTAAGGTCAGTTCAGAAACATATGTCCGCTGTTGGTAGATAAATTGTCTGGAGGGATGGTAAAGAAAGAATTAATTTTAAAACTCTCTTTCCCTGTTGATCTTCCGTGTGTTGAACTCACAATAGTGCCCTCTTCTGGTGGATCTCTGCTACTGTGCATGAAGAGGTCAAACTCAGCGAACATTTACTCAGATGGAGAGCAACAGCACGGAACGCCATTCAACCTGTCAGCAGCACCAAACAACACGAAGAGGCAGTGTTGTCTTTTTGGTTCTGAACTCACATGTTCAGATGACTGTTCAACACTTAATGGTGATATTTTAATATTTCTTTATAGTTTGTTTCCGTTTGCTCAGGTGTTTTTTTTTTCAGAACAGCATTTTACCTATCTCCAATGTCAGTTGCCTCGAATCAGTCCACAGTTTTTTTTTAAAGTTTGCTGCTTGTTCAGAGTGATTTTATTATGAATCACGCATTGCGGGCACACATTGGACAGATCTAACAGCGAAGTGGGGCTGATCATTAATAAAGATGACAATTGAGATTCTCCTCAACGTCAGTTGTATTTCAGGTGGGCCTCCAAATTGCTGGAAAGTGTTGCTTTTCTTTCTTGATTTCATTCTTGAGAATTAACAGACCATGCATTCATCTCCACTCTAGACATTAAAGCATTGAGCGATTCCCAAAGGAACACTGCGAATGTCACAAAACTAAAATATATTACTTCTTAGTTGTAGATCTGCAGAGGTTTGATTATAAACAAAGATATGCTGTGTTTATCACCATGAGAAAAATTCATTTTAACAAAGCTACATGTAGTGCTTTTGTGTAGACATGATAATGTCTCTACCTTTGAATCAGGAGACCTGCATTTATGTCCCAACTCCTATAGAAATATGTTACCAAAACCTGGCTGTATCTCACAAAAAAACTTGATTTTCTCTGTGGTACAGCCTGGAAGCAGAGGGCGTAATCTTAGAATAAGGAGTCATACATTTAAGACTTCTCTCATTGGGAAATTAATCTGTGGAAAAGAATAACGACAGAGGCTGTGTCATCGAGTATATTGAGGGCTTAGAGAGACAGACTCATCCTAGCTAAGTGAATCAAGGGATATGGGAAAAGAGTTCAAGAAAGTGGAGTTAAACTCGATCCAAAGAACTATGATCTCATTGAGTGTTGGAAATTTCTCAATGGACTTAATGAGCTAATTTTGTTTTATGTCCCTGAGGCTTTTCAATTGCAGTAAAATGAGATAATACATTGTGGATATGAATATTCATGGCATATGATGGAATTTGAAATCAATAAACATCTGGAATTAACAGGCTGATGGTGACCATGAATCCAATGTTGATTGTCCGAAAATCCCAACTGATTCATCAATGTCCTTCAGGAAACTAATGTCCTTACATGTTCTGTCCTACATATGACTCCAGACTCATGGCACTATGATTTATTCTTAATGGCCTCCTGGCAATTAGGGGTGGACATTAAATGCTGACCCAGCCACTGATCTCCTCACATTGTCAATGAATTTTAAAAATATCCAGCTGAACAGGAAAATAATTAAAGGTTTCAGGATGCGACCAGATAAATCTAGAAATATATAAGAGCTGCAAATGTGTCCGGTCTGTAGGACTACTAACTGAGAGGGCACTATTGAGAATTAACGTGGAACAATAGATGGAGATAAACAGGGCGTAATGGTCTGAGTCTGTTTTTTTTGTAATACTCTGATTCTACGAGCTGCTGTGAATTATGCAATTATAGGTGAATTGAGAAGGGCAGAACATATTGCATTTTCTCTTGTGACTTTTTGTACAGGTCTTTATTTGATCTGTCTCACTGTGCTACTTGCAGAGTAATATGTGGCGCTGTCTGAAATCCTCAATGGTCTGATTTCCAACGTGAAAATATTGTTTGCGAGGTCCTTGGAAGCAGTAACTCGTTGTTCAAACTCTGGATTAAAATACTTCAGATCTTTATTGTAATAATAAACTAACAACTGCAGGCCATTCCCGGGACTTTGTCGGTACCAGTACATGTAGTTGCTTCTGAGATCAAAGCCATTGGTTTTACACGTCAATTTCAGAGACTGTCCGGGGATTCCCGTCTCTGTCTCTGGCTGAGACAATATCACTTCTGACTGGGCACCTGTTAAAGGAAAGCAGAATTCATTAAACTGGTATGAACCCAGGTCATGTAACTGCCACTCTGAAAAGGCTGAACAAAAATATTGAAAACCACTTTAAAATTTGGGTTTACAAATAATGACTTTGATGTACGCACTGGAGAAGAAAGCAAGGAAGAGAGGGAGAGACCTCAACGACAGCATACTTCCTCAAGCTGTGTTAAATTAGGCTGTCTGTCCTCCAAACATTCACTGACAAAGTGGTTTGGTGGTTATATGAACTTTGATCGTCAGTCATAGTTAAAGAATTAGCAGAAGAGGGGGCGTGTTTGAGAATGCAAATTATTGGTTGTCTGCAAATAGGAAATGAAGTAAATAGACTGGGATCTTACCATCCCTTTTTTTGGCTGAGTGGAGACATTGTGGACGTTGCTGAATTTAGTCAATTGTCTGTTATTGTCTGTCACGTTTCCTGTCTGTCAGCTAATTCTCGATTGGTGCCAATATGATATCCATAGTTCCTTGAATTTGCTGATCGTCCAATAATAACTGAGGTCAGAATTTATCAAAAGCTGTCAGAAAATTCAACCATACCACATTCACTCGTTCTCCATTACCTATTCTACTATATACTTCCTGATAAAAGAAAACTCAAGTCAATTTCTTGAGTGTGGTTTTCCTTCCATAAAGTAGTGGTGGTAATGTTCAATCCCGTTGTTGTTTTTTTTTTCTCAAATGCTCTGTAATCAAGGTCTATCCAAAGGTTAACACTGCTTATAAAGTGATCAAGTGTATCATGGGGATACTTGATATTAGCAACAATCTGTGATATGAATGAATTCTCTGATGTTTTGCTTGGTGCTCTTCAATGCTATTTTCTCAAAGGGGAGCTGGTTAGGTTGCAGCAATCAAAATATTTGATGAACACTTTGGAGAGAATATGGAAAGGTGACGAGCTGAATCGCACAGTTTGCAATGCCAAATCAGCTGGAGCCCATTCTCATCACAAGTTTGTGATGGTCCAGAAAGGTTCTGGGATCCAAACAGCCGTCACTTGTATCCATCGGCTTTATATCAGCATCTTCAGAGTTTGTAGCATATACGCAAACTTTGCAAATAAACAGGAATCCAAATTATCTTGACAGTTACAACGGTATTACAATGATGTAAATTTTAAAACAGACATTACAATGCAGAACAATGTGCACTTATGTGCAATGTGCAATTGTCTCACTTTTCGGATACATGAATATTTATGCATCCTGTTTCCCTCTGTGCATGTGTCAATTTGACTGTGCATGCTTTGGTGTGTGTGTCAGTGCGTGCGTGTGTGTCTCACAGACCACCATCTACATGTCACGTGCCAGCAGATGGTTGAGCATGGGATTGGAATGGGAGCATTCACGTATGATTTTGTTCATTATCGTTACCATGCTTTCCGTTCAGACTTAATTCCGTCAGCAGCTCCGGGAAACTATTGGGTGGAAATTTGATTCGTAGTTATCTTGATTTTCTCGTGGTGTGTGTTTCACCCCTGACATCTGAAATGGACCAGGCCAGAGACCACAATACATTTAAAGAAAGTAGCCAAGACCCTAACTTTGCTCATTGTTTTAAACAGGTGTAGAGTGGATATTCCAGGAGTGATCCAGTTGTCCCAACTCCTTAGTTTTAAACAAAATAGAATGTATTTGCAAGATTACCACATGAAACACACAAAAAAAGAGAACAGAATATGGAATAACTTACACTGCACGAAAACCAAACAGATTGTCCTAATTAAATTATTATGTTCCAAATTCCTGCAACAATTCCCAGAACTAACCCTTGGCAAAAAAGATAAAATCAGACACAAAGTCTAAGAAGAGAGAGAGAGAGAGAGAGAGAGATCGCAGAGAGATTCCCGATGTAGCACCTTCTGCCATGCAGTTGTTTCTTTGACGAGCAGCCTGAAAACTGTCGGTTTGCTCTGAACAGCCAGACCCAAAAAGCAAAACAAACCAGACGACAGAAAAGCTGAGGCTGATCACGACACTTGAGTTGCGCAAGTGTTTTTTTTTAAGACTTGAACGCTTTTCGCTGAGACAATATCTGTGAACTATAACCACAGATGGACCTAAAACCCATTTAAAACAATTAAACGTACCGGAAGCTGTGTCTTTATGACCGTACTGGGGAAAGCAAATACAAACAAAGACAACACAACATTTTTAAAGGGGCAGCACTGTGACATATATAACACACGAGCTCTAAGTTTCAAACATTGATACTTCAACGTCATCTATCTATCTATCTATCTATCTATCTATCTATCTATCTATCTATCTATCTATCTATCTATCTATCTATCTATCTATCTATCTATCTATCTATCTGTCTATCGATCTATCGATCTATCTATCTTTCTATCTACTAAACGAGTACTCAACCCAATACTTGACGTTCCGTCTTTCTGTACACTTATTTATCTCGCTGGATGTCTTCATATTCCTCGTTCAATGCAATTGTCAGTCTGTCCCTCTGCTTTCCTCTCTGTCGATGTTTATATATTCGTGTCACACACTGTTCCGCAAAATGATGTTGAATATTGCCCTGTACAATACTGAGGATTCTTGACTCACACAACTCGACATTTGGATCAGTATATGAAGACATTTTTTCATTAAATTGAACCCGGGGAAAGCAGTTCTGAATTAAAACTATTTACCAGAATTCTCAGCCGACAGCTGTGAGATTGTTAATCTTCCAAGCCTGGAGGTATGTCCACAAAGGAGATGAAACATCTTCTGTCAAATGTGGCCCTGTCTCTGAAGCCAGTGGTGCGGTGGCTTAGAACATACACGGGAGAGGAGATACAGAATAGAAATCAGCTTACTTCTTTACCATCAAATTCTTCATACGGTTCAGAAATTGACACTCAAATTGATTGTTAAAACTATACTAACATATGAAGGGAGTATACGAGAAGGTCGCTCAGCCCTTAAGATGATCCTCCACCGTTGCAGAACATCAGTGCATATTCTCCATGAAATCGAACAGCGAACACGTCTATCTTGTAAAGACAGTTTTTGTACAGGATTAAGTCTGTTACTCATTACTGTGTAGTCTCTGAACGCGCAGTAGTAGACGGCAGCGTCAGACATCTGTAGCCCAGTGATAGTCAAACTTGTGTATTTTTCAGAGATCTGAAACTCAACAGAGAAGCGATCTTCTGTAAAATCTGCTTTATCCTGATTTCCATAAGTACTTCTCGACACAACAAACTCGAGATCCCTGTCTGCATGTTCTCGGTACCAGTTCAATACATATCCAGTCTGTGGAGTGTCATAGGTACAGCTTAGAGTCACTGTTCCTTCTTCTGGCCGAAGATCCGAAGAAATTGACTGAGTGACAAAATCTGCTTGGCTCAGGTCTGAAAAGGAAAGCAGATTTTAATTATAAAATGTCAGGCTGGTGTCAATTCAAAAGAGCATGTGGTGAAGTAATTCGAAATGTATTTTCTCCATATTTGCCTGTTAGAACTGCAAACCAAACAATCCAGAAGCTGAGTGGCCCCATTATCTTTGTAATCAGGCGGCTGGATGTTTTATGAGACCCATTCTGAAACCACGCCCTCAGATCATAGCTGTCGTACTTCTGAGTGTTCGCAACTCACTACATTTCATGCGTGGTGAGGTTATAAGCATGTGAGCATGCAAGCTGATTCTAAGTGAATTGACACCCTGATCTGGGTTACAACAGTCTTCTTAAAATAGCGTGGTTTTTTAAAAATATTTTTCTTCCTTCCTGCTTTTGCTTTCTAACTAATGACTTTGACTTACCCATAGGGAAATGGAGGAACGGTGAGAGAGCTGTGCTGGAAGGAGGCCAGTGATAGGAATCAGTCCTGGGGTGGATGCCAGGGATGGGAATCAGTCCTGTGGTGGCAGCCAGTGAATGGAAGCCTTCCTGAAATAGACGAAGTGATGGGAATTAGTCCCAGAGTTGAGGTCTGCAATCGGAAGTAGTGCCAGGTGGAGGTCAGGGAGGGGAAGCAGTGCTGGAGCAGAGGCTGGCGAGGGGAAGCAGTTCCTGGGAGAAAAGCCAGCGAGGGGAAGCAGTGCTGGTGTGGAGGCCAGTGTGGAGAAGCTGTCCAGGGTGGAAGTTAGCTAGGGGAATCGACTCCCAGAGAAAACTTACCTTAAAGTAGCTGAGAGCCCGTGTGGAGCAAAACAAAGTCTTGGTGTGGAGCAGGGATGGTTATTGGACTGGCGTCTGGTGGACGTGGGCAGTCCACATGTGGAAGCGCAAGCGCTCACATACTGCAATGTAGTGCCTCTATGTAATCTGTTTATATGGCTATAAAAACGAATCTTTAACTGTGTCTTACTTCTGGAAATATCTTTCTGTTTTAATCATCTTTTTGTGTCTAAGATTTGCACCGAGTTACTTGTACCTATCATGGCGCCACAGCAGGCAACATTATAAAACTTTTCATTGTACTCCTGTACATCGGTATGTGAGTAAACGTGACAATAGAGGATATACCTTTCTATATTCTGTGAGCGTGTGTTATGTATTTGTGTGTTTGTGTTCACGTGTGTGATTGATTGTAAATATGACCACATACATATTCCAGGGTAAGTGTTATTGTGCATGACTCTGTATGTCTGACAGAACATAGAACAATACAGCACAGAACAGGCCCTTCGGCCCACGATGTTGTGCCAAACATTCGTCCTAGCTTAAGCACCCATCCATGCACCTATCCAATTGCCGCTTAAAGGTCACCAATGCTTCTGACTCTGCCACTCCCACAGGCAGCGCATTCCATGCCCCCACCACTCTCTGGGTAAAGAACCTACCCCTGACATCTTCCCTGTACCTTCCACCCTTCATCTAAAATTTATGTCCCCCTGTAACACTCTGTTGCACCCGGGGCAAAAGACTCTGACTGTCTACTCTATCTATTCCCCTGATCATCACATAAACTTCTATTTAGTCACCCCCTATCCTTCACCGTTCCAATGAGAAAAGGCCTAGCACTCTCAACCTATCCTCGTATGATCTATTCTCCATTCCAGGCAAGATCCTGGTAAACCTCCTCTGCACCCTCCCCAAAGCTTCCACATCTTTCCTAAAGTGAGGCGACCAGAACTGCACACAGTACTCCAAATGTGGCCTTACCAAG
>NC_057753.1:14290415-14297121 GCF_004010195.1 Chiloscyllium plagiosum
GAACCTTATCAAATGCCTTACTAAAATCCATGTATACTACATCCACTGCTCTACCCTCATCCACATGCTTGGTCACCTCCTCAAAGAATTCAATCAGACTTGTAAGGCAAGGACTACCCCTCACAAATCCGTGCTGGCTGTCCCTAATCAAGCAGTGTCTTTCCAGACACTCATAAATCCTACCCCTCAGTACCCTTTCCATTACTTTGCCTCCCACCGAAGTAAGACTATTTGGCCTGTAATTCCCGGGGTTAACCCTATTCCCTTTTTTGAACAGGGGCACAACATTCGCCACTCTCCAGTCCCCGGTACCACCCCCGTTGACAATGAAGACGAAAAGATCATTGCCAACGGCTCTGCAATTTCCTCTATTGCTTCCCACATAATCCTAGGATATATCCCGTCAGGCCCAGGGGACTTGTCTATCCTCAACGTTTTCAAAATGCCCAACACATCTTCCTCCCTAATAACTATCTCCTCTAGCTTACCAGTCCGTTTCATACTCTCCTCTTCAACAATACGGTCCCTCTCATTTGTAAATACTGAAGAAAAGTACTCATTCAAGACCTTTCCTATCTCTTCCGACTCAATACACAGTCTCCCACTCCTGTCCTTGATCGTACCTACCCTCGTTCTCGTCATTCTCATGTTTCTCACATACGCATAAAAGGCCTTGGGGTTATCCTTGATCCTCCCGGCCAAAGATTTTTCTTGCCCTCTCTTAGCTCTCCTGATCCCTTTCTTCAGCTCCCTCCTGGCTCTCCTGTATCCCTCCAACGCCCTGTCTCAACCTTGTTTCCTCAGCCTTATCTAAGCCTCCTTCTCCCTCTTTACAAGACATTCAACCTCCCTTGTCAACCAAGGTTCCCTCACACGACCATTTCTTTCCTGCCTGACAGGTACATATATATCAAGGATACGTCGTTTCTGATCCTTGAAAAAGTTCCACATTTCAATGACATCATTCCCTGACAGCCTATGCTCCCAACTTGTGCTCCTCAGATCCTGTCTTGCAGCATCGTATTTACCCTTCCCCCAATTGTAAAACCTACCCTGTTGCACGCACCTATCTCTCTCCATAACCAAGGTGAAAGTCACAGAATTGTGGTCACCATCACCAAAATGCTCACCCACTAACAAGCCCATCACTTGTCCTGGTTCGTTACCGAGTACCAAATCCAATATGGCCTCCCCTCTGGTTGGACAATCTGCATATTGAGTTAGAAAAGCTTCCTGGACACACTGCACAAACACCACCCTATCCAATCTACTTGATCCAAAGAGCTTCCAATCAATAGTTGGGAAGTTTAAATCGCCCATGTCTACTACCCTGTGGCTTCTGCACCTTTCCAAAATCTGTTTCCCAATCTGTTTCTCTACATCTCTGCTGCTATTAGGGGGGGTATATAGTAAACACCCAACAAGGTGTCTGCTCCTTTCCTATTTCTGACTTCAGCCCATACTACCTCCAAACGCAGATCCCCCTCGACCTGACTTTCTGCAGGCATTAGACCATTTCTAATTAGCAACGCCAAACCCCCTCCTTTTTTACCACCCTCCCGAATCTTAATGAAACATCTGTAACCAGGAACCTCCAACAACCATTCCTGTCCCTCTTCTATCCACGTTTCCGTTATGGCCACAACATCGTAGTCCCAAGTCCCAATCCACGCCTTAAGTTCACCCACCTTATTTCTGATGCTCCTTGCATTGAAGTATACACACTTGAGCCTATCGCTGTGTTCGCAAGTATTCCCTGTCAGTGCTACCTTTTCCACAACTTCCCTACATTCTTGGACATCCTGAAAAACAGCTAACCACTTGCTGGACTACAAGTCCGGATCCCATCACCCTGCCAAATTAGTTTAAACAACCACCCCCCCCCCCCCCCCCCCAAAGAATGCTAGCAAACCTACCTCCCAGGATATTGGTGCCCTTCTGGTTCAGGTGCAACCCATCCTGCCTGTACAGATCCCACCTTCCCCAGAATGCAGTCCAATTGTCCAAATACCTGAAGTTCTCCCTCCAACACCATCCTTGCAGCCACATGTTCAACTGCACTCTCTCGCTTTTCTTTGCCTCACTGTCACGTGGCACCGGCAACAACTCAGAGATGACGACTCTGTCCGTCATAGCTTTTAGCTTCCAGCCTAACTCCCTGAGCTCCTGAATGACCTCCCCACCCCGCTTCCTACCTATGTCGTTGATGCCAATGTGTACCACGACTTCTGGCTGCACACTCTCCCCCTTAAGGATACTGAAGAAACGGTCCGAGATGTCTCGGACCCTGGCACCCAGGAGGCAACAAACCAACCGAGAGTCTCGCCCATGCTCCTTTTCTTGCAGCAGAGAGCGGCGGGAGCTGGGCGGAAGTGAAGTCGGAGCGCAAAGCCGGTTGGGAAGGTAAGTGATTGGTATTTGAGTGGAGAAGGAACCCGAGACGCTACACGTGTAGTTTAGTATAGTGTAGTGTCTCACTACACTACACGTGTAGTGTCTCCCACCCTCCCTCCTCCTCTAACCTAAAAAAATGGTTAGCTACTCAGTGTTCTTTTTTTGGAGACTAAGTGTAGAGTTATGGCAGTGCAGGCAGTGGAATGCAGTTCCTCCTGCAGGATGTTTGAGGTAGGGGTGACCATTGATGCTCCTGCTGACTTCATCTGCAGGAAGTGCAGCCAGCTCCAGCTCCTCACAGACCGTGTTAGGGAACTGGAGCTGGAGTTGGATGAACTGAGAATTATTCGAGAGGCTGAGAGGGTGATAGATTGAAGCTGCAGGGACATAGTAACGCCAGAGAACAGAGGTAGCTGGGTAACAGTCAGAGGTGGGAAGGGGAGGAAGCAGGCAGTGCATGAATCCCCTGTGGTCGTTCCCCTCAACAATAAGTGTACCGCTTTGGATACTGTTGGGGGGGGACGGCCTAGCAGGGGTAAGCTGCAGTGACCGGGTCTCTGGCACGAGGTCCGGCTCTCGGGCTCAGAAGGGAAAGGGGGAGAGGAGGAGAGCGCTAGTTATAGGAGACTCTATAGTTAGAGGGACAGACTGGCGGTCTGCATGAACGTTTATTTGTGTATATCTGATTCACCGGTCTTTGCAAGTGTGTTTCCATGTTTTGCATGTTCTACTTGGCGATTTTTTCTGTCCGTCTTAGTGTATGATTTGATACCTTCTGAAACGAATAGAAAGGTTAATGTAGAGCACTTTTGATTTTGGAGATAAATTGTCTGGAGGGATAACAATGAACAAATTATCGAAGAAAATCTCAGAGTCTATCTTTGTCTTGCTCTCCTTTGTGTTCAGTGTGATATAATGTGACTCTGTATGCCCACTCCTATGCAAGAAGGATATTAAACTCATCAGCGATTCCATCAGAGTGAGGGCCAACATTCAACCTGACAGCAGCAAAAACCTCCCGAAATGGAAAGTGTGCATTCTTTCTGCTATCCCTTTCAATTTTATGTTCGTAATTTCATTGTCGATATTTTAATGTTTGTTTTGTCCTCTGTTTCTCTTTGATCACCACCCCTTCTTTCTGAGAATCTCTTTCCACATCTGCCATATGATATTCCAGGAGACAGACTTTCTAAAGAGTGTACATGTGCTCAGATTGTATTTTTGTATCAGAAGAAGCTTGCATAGATCTCGCATGATAACGAAGCTCATGTTAAAACTGGTGAAATTTAGATTCTCCTCAATGCTGTCCTCTTATTGCTGTAAATCCTCTATAATTTCTTAATGTACTCATGACAATTAACAGCCTAGGCATTCAGCTCCACCACTGGACTCTAAACTATGGGACCAGTCCCAGTAGAACATCACAAGTGGCAGTACAATGGTTGACCGTTTAGAACTGCTGCCTCCCAGCGCCAGGTTAGCTGGATTGGCCATGCTTGATTGCACCAGCTGGGCGGATTACTGATCACAAATGACTACAGGTTTACAGGAATGGGAGAGACAGGACGGACCTCGATGGAGTCATTCTCAGTTAGAATGGCTTCTGCCGCCACCAGTGCCAGTGGAGATACAGTGATCCGTTCATTAGACAAGAATATGGAATCAGCTCCCATGGGATTATAATGCAAAGACCCAACTCCCTGGGCACACATTGTATTTCCCAATATTGGGAGGGGCCATTCATTCTAATGCCATTCCTGATGTATATTCACGTTCCTGCTTTTTCTCAAACTCTTCAAGCAGTTTTCTGTTGCTTCCTCTCTGCTGTGTTTGTTTATCTATCGATTGCAAAATATTCAGCACTTACTTCAAGTAAATCACCTGTCAGAGTCTCAGGTTCTTGAGAATAATTGAGTGCAAATGAATTGTTTCGAACTCCCATGTGAATTAATGACCTGAATCTTTATCGATGAGAATCTCGAGTCCCTACTTCCGCAAATCTACAAGTCTGGCTTGTTGCAACATACCCCTAGAGCAGATTAATCTAGAACGCAGCGTTCCCTGACTCAAGGATAGTGTCATATCACTGCACAGTCACAGTCTGAAGAAAATCAGTCGCAACTTACCCGAGATGATTACAGTCAGGATAAAGAGGATAATGAATGTTAATTGCACTTCCATCTTCATGTCGTATTCACAGAACCACAACAGTGGAATTTATTATGACACTTTGACTTATATTGCTAATCAGGCCAGAGCAGGAATTGCGCCTTTTAAATTTCTGGTCATACTAATCAAACAATCAAAGATCCTTTGGATCTTTGTTAAACCGAGAGAACAATAGTGGAGTCAATAATGAGAGAAATCACATGCAAAATGCAATTGAAAACAACAATTGATAAATTGAAATATAACACATTATCTGGAGCTTTCTTGTTTTTTGTTTGATTATGGTGTCTCAAATAAAAATTATGCTAAGTTAAGTGATACAGAGAGAACTCAACAGGAGAGAAGAGGGTGAAGCCAAAGATAGATACATGCTAATAGACTGGGATAAAGACCGCAGTATGTGATCAACACAGGAGGTCCAATCTGAGACAGTTGGCAGTCATACCAAGAAAGATTGGGAGAGGGGAATTCGTGCAATATACAGTACAAGACTTTTACTGTGTCACCCATTCTGAAATCCCACACCCAGCAAATGATTTAGTATCTCTGAATGTTCGCACCACATTGCTTTCTCTTTGAAGTGAAGATATGAAGCTCAGAAATTCATAGCTCTCTGACATCTCACTGTCTACAACTTACATGACAACAGATTGTTGAGGTTGGAGACTAGCAAGAGTGCATTTACACGTGATTCTGTTCTTTCTCTGTCTCGTGCTCAAAGTGTGTCATTTATTTTCTCAGCAATTACAGGAAGCGCTCCAGTGGCAGTTTGATCCGAAGTTAACTTGGTTTCCTCAGTGTGAGTTTGAGCTAGTGACAGAATATTGCAGCTGCCCTGGATTCTACTCGAATTGCAATAGGTAGAGACATATCTATTGTCTGAAGGCATCGTTTTTGTAGAGCTCAGACTGTTTCTCATCACTGTGAGTTCCAGAAAGCACAGTAATACACGGCAGCGTCAGTCATGTCCAGCCTAGCTATTTTCAGACTGGTGAATTTCTTCGAGGTCTGAAAATCTACAGAAAAGCGATCTGCAGCAAATTCTGCTTTGTACACTCTACCACCACTACCTTTGCTCAGTACATATTCGGGCTGTGTGCCTGGATGCTATCGATACCAGAATAGCACATAGCTACTCAATGTAGTGTCATAGGTACAGGTAATCTTCACCGCTTCTTCTTCTGTCCGAAGTTCTGAGGCAAGTTACTGAGTGACAGAATCTGCATGACTCCGATCTGAAAAGGAGAACAAATATCAATGGCAACATGACTGCCAGGCATCACGTAAATATGTAATTTATCATAGGAATGTGATAAGATTTTACATCACATTTACCTGTTAGGATGGGTCCCCACAATACACAGATACCGAGTAGCAACATTATCTCTATCTTCTGTGTAACACGGCAGTCAGATATTTAAAAACACGCCTTCCAAAACCCCACCTTCTGTGTGATGCCGTCGCCTCTGAGTGTTCATGATGCCTGCTCTCTGTTCGGGTAAGGCTGACTCTCAGTGCATTAACACATTCCGAGCTGAGTTGCAGTCATTGTTCATAAAATAGAGCAAAGGGAATCCGGACATACTGGCTTCCATCCATGATAATCAATACCACAGAATCTCATTCCCCTTACTCACAAGAATATGTTCGTTTATTGTAATGTTTTCCAAGCGGCGCCAGTTGATGCTATTAACCAGTTAATTGCCTCAAATTACCTTCGCTACCCCAAGGTCTCCGCACACATGTCAGTGTTGTGGCACCACAACTGCCCACAATCAAAGTGTAATCCCTCAAATTCCACAACCGGCATCACTGGACTCAATCTCCACCTCATACAGCAATTCCTCTTTTATCATTTTCACTGGACTATCCCTTTATTCTGGACCTATTCTGTTACTTCTTTGAACTCGGGCTCAGGATTATTACACTCCTTCTTTTGGATCCTCTCAGCATTCGTCACTGAGCTCATTTGCACTTTAGATCAGACCACTATTTATCTATCTCACTAAAGACAGAGGCCTCACAGAAAAGGGCACTTTGTACGTCTGTACACGATTATTGTCGTGTGTGTGTGTGTGTGTGTGTGTGTGTGTGTGTGTGTGTGTGTGTGTGTGTGTGTGTGTGTGTGTGTGTGTGTGTGTGT